>NC_079165.1:92893262-93193262 GCF_947568905.1 Ostrea edulis | reverse complement strand
ACGTCTGTGTTGTATTGTTGTATTATAGGCTGTGTTTTGCTTGTTGATGCTTGGATGGGGGTTCCTTCCGGTTTATCTGACTTCAGAGGCAAGTAATATTTTATAAATTATTGCTTTTCGTTTTAAATCCAAACTAGATTTCCTAAAGCGAAAATATGTCAATATCATTATCAGTGTGAATATTTAAAATCCAGGTTTACACAATCCCAGAATTTCTGAAGAGACGTTTTGGCGGGAAAAGATTAAGAATTTATCACAGCCTGATACTTCAACTGTCTTATGTTGTTACCAAAATATCAGTAAGTAAATCAGACTTCAACTGTCTTATATTGTTATCAAGATATCAGTAAATCAGACTTCAACTGTCTTATGTTGTTACCAAAATATCAGTAAATCAGACTTCAACTGTCTTATGTTGTTACCAAAATATCAGTAAATCAGACTTCAACTGTCTTATGTTGTTATCAAGATATCAGTAAGTAAATTAGACTTTAACTGTCTTATGTTGTTACCAAAATATCAGTAAGTAAATTAGACTTTAACTGTCTTATATTGTTACCAAGATATCGGTAAGTAAATCAGACTTCAACTGCCTTATGTTGTTATCAAGATATCGGTAAATGAATCAGATTTCAAGCATTGTACACTTTATCATTCGTTCTCATATATGTCTGCATTTTAATATTTGACATTTACCCTTGAAAAACACATATACATGAAGTATCCGAACCTGGAAAACCTTAAAACTTTAAAATCATGGACTTAGAAACGAACAGCCTACAAAATATCTCATTCTATACACTCATTTATACACAAAACAAAAGTTGATATTAAATTGACAATACTAATCTGACGTTGTTATTGAATTGACAATACTAATCTGACGTTGAACTGACAGTACTAATCTGAAGTTGTTATTGAATTGACAGTACTAATCTGACGTTGTTATTGAATTGACAGTACTAATCTGACGTTGTACTGACAGTACTAATCTGACGTTGTTATTGAATTGACAGTACTAATCTGATGTTGTTATTAAATTGACAGTACTAATCTGACGTTGTTATTAAATTGACGGTAGTAATCTGACGTTGTTATGAGATTGACAGTACTAATCTGAAGTTGCTATTGAATTTACAGTACTAATCTGACGTTTTCATTGAATTGACAGTACTAATCTGACTTTCCTACTAAATTGAAAGAACTAATCTGACGTTGCTATTGAATTTACAGTACTAATCTGACGTTGTTGATATTAAATTAACAGTACTAATCTGACGTTGTTATTGAATTCCCAGTACTAATCTGATGTTGTACTAACAGTACTAATATGACGTTGTTATTGAATTGACAGTACGAATTTGACGTTGTTATTGAATTGACAGTACTAATCTGACGTTGTTATTGAATTGACAGTACTAATCTGATGTTTTTATTGAATTGCCAGTACTAATCAGACGTTGTTGATATTAAATTGACAGTACTAATCTGGCGTTGTTATTAAATTGACAGTACTAATCAGACGTTGTTTTTGAATTGACAGTACTAATCTGACATTGTTAATGAATTGACAGTACTAATCTGACGTTGTCATTGAATTGACAGTACTAATTTGACGTTCCTATTGAATTGACAGTACAAATGGGACGTTGTTATTGAATTTACAGTACTAATCTGACGTTGTTATTGAATAGATAGTACTAATCTGACGTTGTACTGACAATACTAGTCTGACGTTGTTATTAATTTGAGAGTACTAATCTGACGTTGTTAATGAATTGACAGTACTAATCTGACGTTGTTAATGAATTCACAGTAATAATCTGACGTTATCATTTAATTGACAGTACTAATCTGAAGTTATTATATCTGATGTTGTACTGACAGTACTAATCCGACGTTGTTATTTAATTGACAGTACTGATATGACGTTGTTATTGAATTGACAGTAATAATTTGACGTTGTACTGACAGTACTAATCTGACGTTTTTATTGAATTGACAGTACTAATCTGACGTTGTTAATGAATTGACAGTAATAATTTGACGTTGTACTGACAGTACTACTCTGACGTTGTTATTGAATTAACAGTACTAATCTGACGTTGTACTGACAGTACTAATCTGACGTTGTTATTGAATTGACAGTGCTAATCTGACGTTATTAATGAATTCACAGTACTAATCTGACGTTGCTATGGAATTGGCAGTACTAATCAGACGTTGTTGATGTTAAATTGACAGTACTAATCTGACGTTGTACTGACAGTACTAATCATACGTTGTTTTTGAATTGACAGTACGAATCTGACGTTGTTATTGAATTGACAGTACTAATCTGACGTTGTTATTGAATTGACAGTACTAATCTGACATTTCTATTGAATTGACAGTACTAATCTGATGTTGCTATTGAATTGAAAGTACTAATCTGACGTTGCTATTGAATTGACAGTACTAATCTGACGTTGTCATTGAATTGACATTACAAATTTGACGTTGCTATTGAATTGCGAGTACTAATCAGATGTTGTTGATATTAAATTGACAGTACTAATCTGACGTTGTTATTAAATTGACAGTACTAATCAGATGTATGTTGTTTTTGAATTGACAGTACTAATCAGACGTTGTTTCTTAATTGACAGTACTAATCAGACGTTGTTGATATTAAATTAACAGTACTAATCTGACGTTGTTCTGACAGTACTAATCAGACGTTGTTTTTGAATTGACAGTACTAATCTGACGTTGTTATTGGATTGACAGTACCAATATGACATTTTTGTTGAATTGACAGTACTAATCAGACGTTGTTTTTGAATTGACAGTACTAATCAGACGTTATTATTGAATTGACAGTACTAATCAGACGTTGTTTTTGAATTGACAGTACTAATCTGACGTTGTTATTGGATTGTCAGTACCAATCTGACGTTTTTATTGAATTGACAGTACTAATCTGACGTTGCTATTGAATTGAAAGTACTAATCTGACGTTGCTATTGAATTGACAGTACTAATCTGACGTTACTATTAGAATGTCGGTACTAATCTGACGTTGCTTTTTGAATTGACAGTGCTAATATGACGTTGTCATTAAATTGACAGTACTAATCTGACGTTGCTATTGAATGGCTAGTTCTAATCTGACGTTGTTATTAAATTGACAGTACTAATTTGACATTTCTATTGAATTAACAGTACTAATCTTATGTTGCTATTGAATTGAAAGTACTAATCTGACGTTGCCATTGAATTGACAGTACTAATCTGACGTTGCTATTAGAATGACGGTATTAATCTGACGTTGCTATTGAATTGACATTGCTAATCTGACGTTGTCATTGAATTGACAGTACAAATCTGACGTTGCTATTGAATTGCCAGTACTAATCAGACGTTGTTGATATTAAATTGACAGTACTAATCTGACGTTGTTATTAAATTGACAGTACTAATCAGACGTTGTTTTTGAATTGACAGTACTAATCAGACGTTGTTTTTTAATTGCCAGTACTAATCAGACGTTGTTGATATTAAATTAACAGTACTAATCTGATGTTGTTCTGACAGTACTAATCAGACGTTGTTTTTGAATTGACAGTACTAATCTGACGTTGTTATTGGATTGACAGTACCAATCTGACGTTTTTATTGAATTGACAGTACTAATCAGACGTTGTTTTTGAATTGACAGTACTAATCAGACGTTGTTTTTGAATTGACAGTACTAATCAGACGTTGTTGATATTAAATTAACAGTACTAATCTGATGTTGTTCTGACAGTACTAATCTGACGTTGTTATTGAATTGACAGTACTAATCTGATATTGCTATTGAATTGACAGTACTAATCTGACGTTGCTATTGAATTGAAAGTACTAATCTGACGTTGCTATTGAATTGAAAGTACTAATATGACGTTGCTGTTGAATTGACAGTACTAATCTGACGTTGTCATTGAATTGACAGTACAAATCTGACTTTGTTGATATTAAAATAACAGTACTAATATGACGTTGTACTGACAGTACTAATCTGACGTTGTTATTGAATTGACAGTACTAATCTGACGTTGTATTGACAGTACTAATATGACGTTGTATTGACAGTACTAATCTGACGTTGTATTGACAGTACTAATATGACGTTGTATTGACAGTACTAATCTGACGTTGTACTAACAGTACTAATCTGACGTTGTACTGACAGTACTAATCTGACGTTGTTATTGAATTGACAGTACTAATCTGACGTTGTTATTGAATTGACAGTACTAATCTGACGTTGTACTGACAGTACTAATCTGACGTTGTATTGACAGTACTAATCTGACGTTGTACTGACAGTACTAATCTGACGTTGCAGGTTGACGTGTACGCTGGTGCTGTGTTTATCCAACAGGCCGTGGGATGGAACACCTATCTGTCTATCCTTATTTTACTGGCTGTTACTGCTCTCTACACTATCTTGGGTGAGGACAGTTTAATCTGCCTCAAAATCAATGTACAAACGCCTGTAATTTAGTTAGATTTATCTATATTGAATTATGTCAACACTATTAAAGTAAAAGGGTTTGCCTTTCTTTATTGGTCTGGATGACTTTTTATGTTATAAATTAATCTAATGCTTTGTTTAATATTGGAACAGCAAAAAGCAGTTACACCGAACACGTTTATAATAAACCCATCTTATATAGTGAAGTGATTGTCATTCACTGTAGTCTTAAAAGATATGAACTTATTGGATATAACGGGTCAAAATTGTTCGTCCCTAGTAGTTCGCTATGAATATGGTTTACTGTATATATTTCTCTGACTATATGTTGCCTAACAGGCGGACTGGCTGCTGTGATATTTACAGACACATTACAGACCATCATCATGGTTGTCGGAGCTACAGCTTTGGCCATAATGAGTATGACATCCTACCTTTATCCACTTTTTCAAATATATACTTTGATATTTACAAAACCGTTGCTTACAGTTGAAACTATAGGTTTTATAAAGGTTGGTGGAATGTCTGCATTGATGTACAAGTACTTTGAGGCTATTCCGTACAGCGGACTTTCTCCCCAGTCACTGGATACTAACTCGTCTTTGAATGGCAACTTTAATTTGACGTACGACATGTCATCTAATGTAAGTCTACAGTGTGGCTTGCCTCGCTCTGATGCCTTCCATATATTCCGGGACCCTCTTAACTCGGATCTACCTTGGCCCGGTGTGATGATACGCACGACTCTGATTAGTACCTGGTTCTGGTGCTGTGACCAGGTAAGGGGGTATTTTCACATCACCAGCTGTAGGTAAAGTACCACAACTTTACACCTATGATTTACTAGCGCTCATGGCAGTAGCAGTGAGTGTCATCTGCCGCGATACGGAACCTCCGCATATCCAAAAGACATGTGATTCTCACTTCTAGATGCCAAGCTTTTTGGCGAAGGAGCTATTACTGTTTATGATTACGACTTTGGTTCATACCCGAGTTAGTAGGGTAAATATTCAAACTTTTTTTCTTAAAGAGACACTACAGCTCATTTTCCACATTTTAATGAAGTGTTTTTTAAACCATATATTGATAAAATGATAAAATTCACATCGATACTGACAATTTTGAACATTTGGGATGCATCAATTTACTCTCAACTGAGCGTTTAAGATCGTCCGGAATTCAAAGGTTTCTTCATGCTGACTCGGACTTTTGAATGCTTATTTACACCACGTGGTTTTGAATGACAGCAAAGGTGTTGTGTAGGAAATTATCTAAATTCCCCTTCAAGGGGGTCCACACTCACCTTTCAAGTACATAAGATTATTCCCTGCTCCTTATAATAACTATTAAATTATAAATAATTATTTCAACAGAAACCCTTCCATGTCCCCATTGACCGATGTTTTTACAACTAACACGTGTCGTGTTCAGATTAAAAATAGCACGTACTTACTTTTAAACGTAGTGTCTTCGCAGCTAGTCTCAATGGCAGATTTAGGGGGCCAGTATCCCCCTCCCTTTTTACGCCACAGATTGTGAATGAAAATCAAAATTTTGCACCTGAATGGCCGATTACTTTGGCTAATCTTTGGCTTTCACACCCCTCTTCGGAAATCCTAGATCCGCCACTGAGTTACATGCGTTTCTCCGAGCTCTCTGTTTTCCAATGGTCATACTGATCCCTAGGTAAATTTTATTTCACGCATGAGTTTTATCTCATTCTATTTTTACCTCTTTTCTCACAGAATCTGTCAAAATGCTAGATCTATCAACTACACTTTCCCTCACTGGACGACATGCTGCACTGTTTACCGTCTATGCGCATGCGTCTGAAGACTAAAAGGAGGAGACTCGATATTTTTTGTATAGGCCATCAAAAAGTATTAATTTTTACGTTAAAACAATAATTTTTAACTTTAGATAAGTGTTATTTTCGTAAAGTTCATACTTTCAACAATGCAACAAAAATTGAGAAAGCGCTGGGAAAATTGTCATTTCATGATTTTTGCGCAAAATGAGCTGTAGTGTCTCTTTAAGTCCATGTAAGATACTCCAACCAATCACGTCCATTGTTTGAAAACTAACACATGCACAGATTTATTACAAGGCTGACATACTGCTACCATAAAAATCATCGTAGAAGGCAGGGTTAGATGGATAGAGTTCAAATTTCACAATACGTCATATAAGAATTGAAACTCCCGCCGTTTGATTGCATTTCAGATACAAAAGTCGCCCCCATAATCCTAAATCACCCTTCTGGAACGGATTTTGTAATGATATTGCGCATGTGTCACTTTTCAAACGATGGATGTGATGGAGGAAGTATTATACATGGTAGTAAGAAAGAATATTGGAATAATTGCCCTACTAACTCGAGTTTGAACCGGACTTGCCCCGAATTTGACGCTACCATGACACATGCTGGGTTCGAGCTCATGACCTCCTGGTCACGAAACGAACGCATTACCGCTGCATGAGCTACCGCGATCTGTTCTTTTAACATGCCAGTGGTTTATACCTAACAAGAAATATCACATGTCTTATTTTCTCGGTAGCTGATCGTCCAGAGAACTTTAGCGGCCAAAAACATAGCTCATGCTAGAGCTGCCACCATTTTTGCCTCCTATCTGAAGTTTTTACCGATGTTTGTTATCATTCTTCCAGGGATGATAAGCAGAATATTGTTTCCAGGTATAGAAAAAGTCATTCATATACATTATGTAAAAATCATATCGGTATTGAAGATATATTCACTATACTTAAACTTCCCTTAGACACTGTAGCATGCGTAGATCCCAATATATGCAAGGAAGTGTGCGACAACGCGGCAGGCTGTTCTAACATTGCCTATCCTCAACTGATCCTAGACCTGGCCCCAACAGGTCAACGACATTTTTTTCTCTCAATATTTTAAAATCATTGAAAATACACGACCTTTTTGTTAACACACAAGTACAATACATATACTTTTCTAGGCATGCGCGGACTGATGATGGCGGTAATGATCGCCGCCTTGATGAGTTCTCTGACGTCAATCTTCAACAGTGCCGCCACTCTGTTTACCTTAGACCTCTGGGCACGTTTCCGGAATCAAGCAACAGAGCGGGAACTTCTCATCGTGGGAAAGTGAGTTGATTGATACCTCTATAAAATGTTACATTTTTTCTATACACGTACCAGACTGTCTCAAATAATTTATCACCATGTTTCTCTGGTGATTTTGTTTTAACTGCAGGGTTTTCGTGGTGGTATTAGTTGGTGTCAGCGTTCTCTGGATTCCTTTAATTCAAGCAGCACAAGGGGGACAACTCTATTTCACAATACAAGCCTTAACAGGATACCTAGCACCTCCGATTGGAGGGATTTTCCTGCTATCTTTATTTGTTCCTAGAGTCAACGAACAAGTACGGCATGAGTATAAAATAAAACGCATTGGTGATGAACCCGGAAATAAAGACTTCTCGGTCAAAAGGAATCAGTTAAAAATTCCCAGTCTTATCTTTGCACCTGTCGATCGGTCGGTCAGTCGGTATGTCGGTCGGTAAATCACATGCTGTACGCTTAATATCTTGAGAACCATTCACTTGATAATAATGAAAATTCATATGTAAGTTAGTCATGAGAAGAAGAGGACCCGTATTATTTTTCAAAAGGTCAAGGGTCAACTACTTTGGGCATAGGAATACACTGTCCGCTCAATATCTTGAGAACTCTTTGCTTGACAGATATCAAACTTGGTACACTGGTACATCTGAAGTATATGACCCCTATTAATTTTGAGGTCACATCGTCAAAGGTCAAGAGTCAAACTGGACATAGGAATACACTGACCACTCAATGTCTAGAGAACCTTTTGCTTGATAGACATCAAACTTGGTACACTGGTACATCTTCAGGGGTAGATGACCCCTATTGACTTTGAGGTCACTTGGTCAAGGGTCAAACTGGACATAGGAATATACTGTCCGCTCAATATCTTGAGAACCCTTTGCTTGATACACATCAAACTTGGTACGCTGGTACATCGTCAGGAGATGACCCCTATTGAATTTGAGATCACTTGGTCAAAGGTCAAGGGTTAAACTGGATATCGTTATATATTGTCTCCTATATTTTAGAATTATTTGCTTGATTGACACCAAAATTGGTACATTGGTAAAGCATAAGGAGTAGATTACCCCTATTGATTTTAGGTCACATGGTCAATCCACTCCGGACATAGGAAGATATTGTCTGCCTAATATTTTGAATTGGTGATACTACTACCAATTAAATGATGCATGTGTATTACCCTTTTCAATTTTGCACCATGGAAGCATATATGTTTTACAAACATATCTTGTGTAGAGTTGGTTTGACAAAACAATGAAACTTTAACGCAAACTTTGATGAACTTTTCACCAACATGGTTTAAACACATTTTTGTAAATGTAAGACGAAATGATTATAAAGAACATGATCAAGAAAATCCAAATATTGATAAACTGCAATATCGTATTCCATATAGATGTTAATGTAATCGTTAATTCTGTCGTGTGTGTACAAAACAAATTATTTATCCTGCAGGGTGCGTTTTGGGGTATGCTGATTGGTCACGTGATAGGTGTTACACGTATGATCCTGGACTTTGTATACCCCTCACCTAAATGTGGAGAAGAGGACACTCGCCCTAGTGTGGTTGCCGATATCCATTTCACTTATTTCTCCGTCCTCCTGCTGGGTCTGTCCTGGGCAGTATGTCTCACCGTAAGTCTGCTAACCAAGGCGCCGCCAAGGAAAGCGGTAAGAGTACTTGTTGAGATATTGGTGCTTTCCAAAGTCCATCCATTTACAAGTTTTCATTTACAATTGTATATGTTAGATTTTTACCTCACCTGAGTTGGAAAGCTCAAGTGAGCTTTTCTGATCACCTGATGTTCGGCGTCAGTCTGTTAGTAAATTTGACACTTTTTTCAAATGCGAGATAATTAAGAAATAGTGAAAATATGGTGGCATCTTTCAAAAATCTTTTTTCATTAACCACTCGAGAGCCCGTGGGGACCAGGGTTAGAATAGGTCCCTGGTACCCTTAGTTTGTCAAATAAGAAGCGACTGGATGGTGTAGGTCTTATGTCACAGCAGGTGTGGCACGATTAAGATCCCTCCATGGTTAAAGGCCTTAAGCGCAGATCATAGGCCTAAATTTTGCAGCCCAACATCATTAATTGTGACCTTTCCATATGACTGAAAAATTCTAGAGCAATATACAATCATAACCACTGGAGTAGAAAAGACAGAACTTCGTTAATGAGTGGAGATATGTAATTATTCACATCATGTTTCCAGGGAGTAGGATGTGTCATTGTAGAAAACCAAGTTTTTAAATGCCAATGTTTACGTATTCAACTGTTTTCTCTATTACGAGCAATACATATCTAGTAGTGTATAAATATCTATACGGGGTCAACAGAGGTCACGGCTGTGCGTATGAACATTTGTTAAAAGTAGGTTACGGGTACTACTTTTACTTAGGCAATACACATCTAGGCTAGCCATCGCCCCTTTTTTACTACAGAAGTATATCAATTTATGAAATCAACATCATAAAATATATTCATGATTTTATTTGTATTCCAAGCAGTGGACTTTCATCAATAATAAAACATTTCTGTAAAACAGTGTATGTCTACAATTTCATCGGCTACACCCTGGCCATCCTTATGTAAACAATGAATGAATTTTGCAACTTTGGTATTGGTGATGCAAAATTGCACCTACTGTTAGACGATGAAAACCTATAACAGAAATTTATCGAGTCGAAACAAGCATTCAGTGAGCTCATGTTTGACAAATCCAAATCCAAATCCGTCCCTTGCCTTCGTGCACTTCCAC
Organism: Ostrea edulis; assembly: GCF_947568905.1. NCBI lineage: Eukaryota > Metazoa > Mollusca > Bivalvia > Ostreida > Ostreidae > Ostrea > Ostrea edulis. The sequence continues at coordinate 93,182,887 of NC_079165.1, read as the reverse complement.
ATCCTCTGCGATGTACGTTTTATAGATTTTTCAAAAATTACCCATTTAGACATAAGGGAAAGTTTGCAATCATATACTCCTGAGTTAATGTATATATCTTTGTTGTTATACTTGCTTTTTAGCGTCTTAAAAATTAAAACAATTCTTCATTTGATGGAACTTTGATTTGTGTTTTCGTTATTTTGAACAAAGCGTTATGTAGGTCAACAATGTGAATTATTATATGATTGAATAATTCCTAGCTCTCTAATTGGCTGAGATCCAACAATGTAGAAATCATACTACGTTATGTTTACCTGCACGTGACTTTCCAGGTGAATATAAGGAATTGTTTTTTCCACATAGGACCAAAAATAGGTCGGGAACTTCCTATTTGACGCGATCGATTATACTAATTTTTGCCGTCCAATGAAATTCCACGTTTCTCACTGGGTTCGGCTGAGATTTCCAAAAAACAATCTTGACGGGTTTTTTAATCATTTAATCATATAATAAAATAATTATTGCTGTTTTTGAGGTCAATACGATGATTTAGACACCTGAGGAGTACAATATTCAACGAGCCCGAAGGGCGAGGTGAATATTGTACTCCACAGGTGTCTAAATCATCGTATTGACCTCAAAAACAGCAATAATTGTATAATGTATTGAAACGTGCTGTTAACACACTTTAGTAATGGTTATCGATCAAAAATGTAAATATAAGTAATATGGTATCATTTAAGATATCTACCGGGATATAAATACAGGTTTGTACGTGATCAACTTTTCCATTAAAAAACTTCGGGTTTTATGGAATTTGATCACGTGACAAACCTGTATTTATATCCCAATAGATATTTTAAAATTATACCTTTTATCTTAAATATATCAGGAAAAATTATACCAAATCTTCTCAAGACCAACAGTCATGGTTTTTCACCATTAATATGATGATAAGATCTATGAGAAGGCCCCAAGAAAAAGGTCATGGTAGTTATATTAAGATTGAGGCATCCCCATGTTGTGTGGGTTCAACTTCAATTAATTCACAACACCATTGGGCTAGGTAGGGGTCATAATATGTCATGACATTAATTGTCTGAACAGGATCAAGGTGACTCAAGTGAGCATTGTGGCCTATGTTCCTCTTGTTGTAGTTAAAAGGCTTGACATTTTGGACAACCGAGAAAATAGGACCCAGACCAAATGAAGATAACTGCGTAACAAGGACATTTCTCGAAAATTCAGGTTAATAATACTAAACGTATCAAATATTTCACATCCATAGCCGGTAATTGATATTGAGGATACACAAAGAAACAGGAGAGACAGATGTACCATTTGAATAGTCTATATTTTACAGAACGTGTGAAAATCGAAGAAACGGAGTTTGACATTCAAGGGGAGACAAACGACGATTTCAAGAATGGAAAGATTAAAACCTCTGCGGGGAACACGGACGGGCCCGGATTACTGTTCAGAAGAAAGTTATATATGGAAAGGAAAACGAACATCGTCTTGAACATTAATGCCGTGATTTTGATAGCAGTATTTGTGTTTCTCTATGCTTATTTCGCGTAGAATACAACATAAAAGCAGAGCCAATGCTATTTAAGCACTACTTTCTTTAAAGATTGTAGATCTTAATTTCAAACAATATTTCGAAAGTACTCGAACAATAATCGCATGTATTATATATCTGATAATTTGTTAGTGTCAAGATATTCCTTAAATCCACAGAAGAGTACAACACCTGGACCAGTATTGAGCTTTATCTTTTCATATGATAATAGGATCAATACTGAAAGATTCCGGATACAAGTTAACGGTGGAGGTTAGTTTCTCAGCTATTGTTTGGTAAACTCTGGAGGTTAGTTTCTCAGCTATCGTTTGGTAAACTCTGGACGATAATTTCTCAGCTAACGTTTGGTAAACTCTGGATATTAGTTACAATATTTTATCTGTTAAGTACCGATTTTTGTAAAATTTGGACTACCGTATAGCGGTTTTTCCCCGGGGTTATAATTTTGGCTTACTTTAGCGGTTAGATAGTTTACCACCAAAATTTCACTCGCCAAATATGCAACGAATTGCGACGTCAGTATTTGAAAGAGAGATAACTCTTCCCTGTCCGCCAAAATTTATTCCGCTAAAATTATTAACATACCTATGAGCCAGCAAATCGCCAAATTTTAGATCCGCGGAATAAACCCGCTATATGGTATGATTTACAGTTATTACCATTCACAATTTTAAACTGGCATTGATCAATTCAATTTGATGAATGTTTAAAACCTGCACAACTGCGATGTTACACTCTTTAAGAATATACTGAGGGTGCTGCAGGTCTATGGTTCAAGCGAATTAGCGATTAAACATTTTTAAAGATTTGGTGCAAACTTCGGGTTGATGAAAATTGTACAATTGAAACATTAATACAAGAAACAAAGCGATGATAGGCATTCAATCCAAAGGAACTTTTTTTCCAGTTTTAACAACATTTATTCAGGTATATAGTCAGGCTTTTATAAAACTATTACAACCCAACCTGACCAGGGAGTACAGGGTTTTAAGAATTCTAACTCTTTCGCTCACACATTCACACGGACAGACATTCATACTAAACGAAGGCTAGAAGTAAAGAAAGTAGAAAAAATTGACAATGTACTCTGGTTGAATTCATAAATATCATACTATAATAATTAACAATCAGATACTAGTATATGATGTAATACCAAATTTGTTATTTAAAAAATACTACTTTAAACACACTTATTGATTGAATATACATTTACTTCACCTCGTACTTGTACGAAGAAAAATAAAAATTATAACAAATGTATATAATATTTAAAAAGAAGCATTTTAGGATATTTTTGTTTTAACCTAATTTCCGTTAATATACTTGAGCTAATGTTTCAAATAATTTCCATTTCTTTTCAAACTGATCTGTACAATTATATTTACTTGCAATTTGTTTTTCCACTCTGTATACATTAGTCCAAGTGGCTTTAAATTTACTCAATGACAAATAATCTCCTGTACATTTGGAACAGTATATATAATGTTTCAAATGGTAATTTACAAAGTTTACCATTTCAATTTTCAAATATCCAAGGATAAAAGTCTTCTTATCAGTTATAATATTGAATGAAAAGGTTTCAGTAAACCAACATTGCATATTTCTTTAAAAAATACCGACTTTTTCACAATCATACATAATGTGTTCCAATGATTCTCTCTCCTCTAAACAAAAAGTACATAAATCGCTGTCTGATTTCCCAATCATTTTCAAAAAAGTGTTTGTAGTTAAAATTCTATGATTTACTCGATATTGTAGCCATTGTAATTTACTATCTTTTGTGTTCATAAAAACATCCTTATGAATTCCTCTCCATTCTTCACTAGATATTTCAAATTGTTTATCCCATTTTTTTTTTGTCCAGTTGGTTTTTCTTTGCTAGAATTCAATATTTTGTAAATTTTTCTATTGTTGGTTTTATTATCTAGTAAAGGTAAAATGTGTAAGGGAATAGTTGGTTCTTGTTCTTTAATCAGATAATCAATATTAAAATCTTTCATCATTTTCTTTACTGCTTGTGTTACTCCAAAAAATTAGTTTTAATATCAAACATTGTTTTGAATTGAGCATAAGTCATTATATTGCCCTCCTCATCCAGCAACGAATTTATTAGGTAAATATTGTTTTTACTCCATTCCTTCAGTTTTACCCATTTTTTCTGGTGTCAATTCATTTTCAAAACAATTCTCCAGTTTTTTCCAAGAATTAAAAACATCTTGCCAAAATTTGTTTTTTGATTTTTCAATATTCTTTAATGCATATGTTGGGCCATATCTAATGACCTGACTAATATTGATATCTTCGCCTATGACAAATTGCCATTTTGCTGAACTCTGCAGCAATTTTTTAACCCAAGATATTTTCATACTTGCAATGAAATGTTCTATATTTATCATATTTAAACCACCCTTTTCATATTCCTGGTTAACTATAGACTTTTTTACTTTATGAACAGGACTTTTCCAAAGGAATTATTAAAAAATAGACAGTTTAACTGGTCAATAGTATCTTTTGATGGATTCGGTAAAGAAATAAACAATTGTACAATTTTTGATATTGCTAGAGATTTTATAACAGTTATGCAGCCAATTGGAGTCAGATTTCTTCTTTTCCATTGTTTTAATAAATTCTTAATAGAAGCATTTTTTGGTCATAATTTATCTTCACCATTTCACTTAAATTAGTGTCAAACTCAATTCCTAATACTTTAAATTTTGTTTCATTCCATGATAATTCTGTATCATCCACTAATTTTCCTATTGCATTCCTTTTACTTCCAATCCATATTACTTGGCTTTTAGAGTAATTAACAGATAGTCATGACATTTCTCTAAAGTCTTTTAGTTCATTCAAAGCAATTTCCAGTGAGTTTTTAGTGCCATCTAAGAAAATAGAAGTATCATCTGCAAATTGCGAGATGAGATGCATTATATTTCCAATTCTTATACCATTGATTTTATCATTACCCCTTAACTTTATTGCTAATATTTCTGCACACAATAGAAACAAATGGGGAGAGATAGGGTCCCCTTGTCTACAGCCGCGTCCATTTTTAAACCATCTAGATAGATTTCCACCCTGATTTATTGTTGTTGTGAAATCGTTAAGAAAAATTTTAATCCAGTTGATGATAGATTCACCAAAATTGAATAGTTTCATAACACGAATTAAATAATCCCAAGACATCGTATCAAAAGCTTTTTCAAAGTCTATGAGTAGAATTACACCTGGAATGTTTTTTACTTGAGTATAGTTCATTATATCATAAATCAGTCTAGTATTTTCCGCAATATTTCTGCCTGGTATAAATCCTGTTTGATCCCCATTTATTAATTTTGGTAGAATATGTTTTATTCGATTTGCTATACATCCTGATCCTATTTTGTAAACAGTATTTAATAAAGTTATTGGTCTCCAGTTTTTTAAAAATTGTTTTGGTTTGTCTTGTTTTGGTAAACAAGTGATAACCCCCTGTTTTTGAGTACTAGCTAGTTCTCCCTTTCCATATGCATAATTTAATGATCTAGTTACAAAATGGCCTAAATCTGTCAAAAAAAATTTGAAAAACTCTGTTGTAAAACCATCACTTCCTGGACTAGTATTATTATTCATTCTTTTTAATGTGTCTGTTGTTTCTTTATAGGTTATCCCCCCTTCTAAGTTATTGGCTTCCTCATATGATAGTTTTCTTATATTTTCAAATACTTCATCTTTTCCCCATTCCCTCAATTCACCCTTTGTTTTTATTATTTTGTACAAGTTCTCATAATATTTACATGTTTCTTCCAATATATCATCTTGATCTGCAATAACCTTTCCATCTTCCTTCTCAACTCTTTGAATTGTCTTATTTGTGTAATTTCTTTTTTCTAGATTACAGAAATATTCTGTGGGTTTTTCTCCTTCATCTATCCATTTTGCCCTAGATCTAATCATCGAACCTTTTAACTTCTCAATTCTTATTTTTTCCAGCTCTTTCTTTAATTCATCCACACTACAGTTAGATTCTCCTACATGTACGTTACATGTACCTGAATCTTCCTTATCTTCAAGAGTCTTGATTAGTGTTTTCAATTCTTCTTCTCTATTGGTTTTTTAATGTATGTTGAATATGATATAGACTGCCCTCGAATTTCCATAAGCAAAATCTCTAAAAACAACTGATCATTAATTTGAAAATTGATTTCATTATCCGGAATAGAGCCAATATTTTCCTTACTGTAAACAGAAGCCATGTACTGTTGTTTAGTTTGTAAAATTATACGTTTTATATTTTTAACATATTCTTGATCGTAAAGCAATGAATTGTTAAACTTCCACAGTCCTTTACCTTTTTTAAAATCTTGCATTTTTATAGTTAATATTACCATTGAATGATCTGACCTATAGCTTGGATCTATGACACAATCTTGAATGCTATTAAGTAAAAATCTAGAAACCAAAAAAAGAAATCTAATCTAGCCAATTTTGTGGGATTTTACCTCCTCCAAGTATATCTAAATTTTTCGGGATGTAATTTTCTAAAAATATCAAAAATATCCATATCTTCCATTGTTTCTAACATAACACTTCTAGCATTAGAGTTATTAGTGGTATTTTCTTTATAATGTTTATAATCCAGTTTAGGGTTTATAACAAAATTAAAATCTCCACAAAAATATAATAATCATTTTCAAATTCTTCTGCAGTTTCTACCACTTTCCTGAAAAATATTTGGTCTAATTGTGATTCTTTTTTCTTCTATAGTAACATCTAACATGATAAAATTGCCATTCTTATCTCTTTTTTCTTTATGCAAAACAAAGTCAAAAGTGTTGTTAAAAAGTATTGCGGTCCCTCTTGCATTTGATACAAATGAACTAAAAAAACATTTAGCATACCCCCATTCATTAGTAACCAGGTCCAGTCCAAAGACTATTTCTACCTACGTAGCTACTTATAGCTACGTAGGTATTTAAAACCTACCCCAGGTAGCTATTTTAACTACTTTTTCCTTTACTTGCATTTCGTGGCCAAATGCAGGAACGGCGCAATATGGTGTGTACCAAATTTCTTGATAAACTTACACTGACGATGAATGCCACAAAAATATTGGACAAAAATGATTACTTTCTAACCTTTCAAATTTGCATAAATAACAGCATCCAGTTCCATTTCCTAAGAGCTTAGGATCAAAGCTGCGTGTTAAAAAGCGTGGAATGTCTTACAAATCTGTATCGATTTTAAAGTTTACCTTCACGCATTTTTACATTAAAGGCTTTTGGGACGAATTTTCATGCATTTCCGCTGCATTTTACACCCTCGTAAAGTATTCAAATTTACACTCCGAATTTTGTCGTGCACATGCACAACATGATGCATAAAACGACTGACCTGTTTAAAAGATGCCCCTTAATTATTATCTATATTTTCAAAAACAGGTAAAAGTAGGTAGAAATGGCTACTTTAAGTAGGTTTAAATACCTTCGTAGCTATTAATAGCTATGTAGGTAGAAATAGTCTTTGGACTGGACCTGGTAACAATGTTCTGTATGTCCTCTGTAAAATGCGTGTCTTGTAAACAATAGATATCACACTTTTTTTTACTTCAAATATTTCAAAACATCTTTTCTTTTTTCTTGACAACCCAAACCACAGGAGTCGGCAATTTTATCAATAAAGTAGAAATATATGAAAAATGGGCATAAATACTACCACTGAGCTTCGCAAGCGTAGCGAGCGAAGCGACAGGAATGCAACGCGATTTCGACAAAATCTGCTCCGGTGCTATGTTGCGTGGAAAAGACAGCAGTACCCGGTTATAAATAACATCAGTCGATGTGTCCCACCTGATTTCTGGATCGGTCACCCTTTTAATTGCCGTCAATTACTCTAAAATCCAAAATAAACATACTTTCGAAAAAATTCACTCGCCATAAGTTTTGTGTGACGTCATGCCATTTGCTGCTGAACTATCGCAGTGAAATCAAAGTTGACACTGAGAAATTCCGGATAATCACGGCATGTGATGGCCTAGATATTGTTGTAATTTTACATCACACATAACAAAAGTTTTTAATAGATAGAAATCTTTATTGATTGCAAAATTCTTGGTAGTACAGTTTATCAACTTTCTTTTTCCCATATATCACCCGAGTCACTCAGGGTCAACGTCCCCTGCTTTTTTTTTTCAGTTTGAGGTGGGTGAGGGATGCGGTCTTTTTATGCCTCTTGTGCTTTTTTTTTTTTCATTCAAGGACGTAGTGCAGTGAGACTAATTCTTTATCGCGCCAACCCATAGAAATTTACTAAATATTAATAACAAAAGATAGTAATATTTATAATTTACAAGATATTTCCCGTAATTATTTCTATGAGGTTACAGCAGAACACCGTGGCATGAAGAAATACTATTATTAATTTGCTGAAATTATTTTGAACCTCACTTAGCATTCAAAAAATCATCGATGCTCCTTTTGCTATTGAATTTTCCATGAGTGGCACAGTCAATGACATACCTTTTAAAAATCATGATGGGAGGGGGGGGGGCAAATCCATATTCAAGGATTTATAAATCAGCTTGATTTGGGACATATGGACCTTGATACATTGAGAAAACATTCCTACAGTGTTAGCAGCCCTAGCTGAGTCCATCCCATAGAACCATGAGTTCACGCAGAACCCTTGATATTTGTGAGGATGAGAAGAAAATTCAGCATGATACTTTAATAGTGCTTTTAGGCTTTATTGAAAGATGAGCTAGGTTTAAACAGCTTAAATTGAAGAATGTTATTTAATGAGAAAATAAGCGTTGTAAATTATACTACCCTAAAATGAAGGAAAGGGGGGGGGGGGTAGGGAATGCACAAACTGCAACTGTACATCTGTTGTTTGAAATTGGAATAGATCTAGATATATTTGAGAATTCAGGTACTGTACTCAATAAGTCATTTTTTTTCCTGATGGGTTTGAAAACTTTATTGTGTCTCCACCCCCAATATGATGATGGGCTCCATTCGAAGTGTGATATCAAACACAATATATATAAGTTGTTGGGCATCTTTCTTCAAATTTGAAGCACATTATTGATTTCTTGAAAAAATTACCTCCCTTTATTTTCAAACGCATATTACTTACGTAAACTTAACACTCAATTAAAATTTAATTACCAGTTAAATATTGTCTCTAAAAAAATAACAAACACAAAAGCTAGTCATAAAAAAGACGTTTTATTTCTTTTTAAATCTTTTTCTTGTAAACATGATAAAATTCAACCGCGATAGCTCAGCAGCAAATGACGTGACGTCACACAAAACTTATGGCGAGTGAATTTTTTCGAAAGTATGTTTATTTTGGATTTTAGAGTAATTGACGGCAATTAAAAGGGTGACCGATCCAGAAATCAGGTGGGACACATCGACTGATGTTATTTATAACCGGGTACTGCTGTCTTTTTCACGCAACATAACACCGGAGCAGATTTTGTCGAAATAGCGTTGCATTCCTGTCGCTTCGCTCGCTACGCTCGCGAAGCTCAGTGGTAGTATTTATGCCCATTTTTCATATATTTCTACTTTATTGATAAAATTGCCGACTCCTGTGCCCAAACCTTGGCAATTTACTGATAACATTTTTAACCTCATTCATTGTACATGTAAACTATCCCATACAAATACATGTTAACAAAGAATTTAAAATTCAGCCAGAGTACGAAAGACACACACAAAAACACAGAAAAAAGTTTCCAAAACATAAACGAGAAAAGTGTTTCAAACATAAACACTGTGGTGGTTGATTATAATGTGCTTACCGCCAAGGAGTTCAAGTTTGTTTACCTTTAAAGATAATATTTTTTTAGTACAACGAACCCGATTAAATTGAATGTCTCCTTGTCGGAATACTAGTAAATGAACCAATATCAGAGACATTTAAAACTAATTATACTACTGTTGTTTGACATATTGAAATATTTTTTTTATATCAAATTTACTATGTGTTGATATTGGTTCTGTTATAATACATCATGAAGGGTGATTTCATATAAAACTAATTTAATTCAATTATAAATTAATATCCTAAAATTTCAAAGATACTTTGCTCATTATTGTTCACCGAGTTCTTTTTGGTTTTTTTGTTTGTTTGTTTGCAGTTCACATTTAAGATACCGGGGTGCTCAGTTAAGTTTTCTTTCGAAGATTTGGTGCAATCTTCGGGTTGATGAAAATTGTACAATTGAAACATTAATACAAGAAACAAAGCGATGATAGGCATTCAATCCAATGGAACTTAGCAATAAGAACGCCTTTGAAGTTTAACACCATTCCTAATGATAAGGTGTATAAAATAACATCAACTTCATAATTACTAAATTTGAAATATCGTAAATTTTCAACCTAGGGATGAAATATAATTATTCAATGAGCTGAAATTGTTTGTCTTTATGTAATTACATTGACATAAAGTTCTTTAACTATTTATATTCTCCTTGAAACTTAAATATATTAGATAGATAATATCACAAAATCAGTCAATTAAATACAAATCTTAAAAGCATGACATACTAGTTTGGCTCAGAAAGTTGTTTAATCACTTAACAGTACTCAGTACATGATTATAGCAAATGATCAAAACAAAATTGACATGTTTTCGGATTTGATGAAAGGTGAAGATAATGAACAGTGATCAATATCATAACTTCTATAAGGAATACAAAAAAGAGAGCTGGGCAAACACGGACCTCTGGATATACTAGAGGTGGGATCAGGTGCCTAGAAGGATTAAGCATCCCCTGTCATCAGTCACACCCACCATGAGCCCTATATCTTGATCAGGTATATGGAGTAATCCGTAGTCAAAATCATTATGTCAAGAAAGGCCTAACTATTGGTATGAAACACGTATTAGTAATATCTTTGAACATTAGATTGTCATCATGTCCCTCCATCTTGTTTGCTTTAGTGACCTGAGTGTTGATTGGATGTTTCTATAGCCAATTACAGGCGTCATTGAAAAGATGAAGGAAGTAAATAGATAACTTGTACATATTTTATTCGTTTATATTGACCCAAACCGTATTTTCTTAGTTTTGTATCGAGAATCGATTACAGAATCACGGTTTTGATGTATCGCGGTGAATCATTACACTTTTAGTGATAAACATTGTTTTCACCCTTGGTATATCCAAGGATCAGTGTTTGTCCAACTCTCTTTTTTGTATTCCTTATAGGAGTTATGAGATTGATTGCTGTTCGTTATCTCCACCGTTCCTTACATCAGATAATTGCAATCAAACATGTAGTGAAATTCATCACCAAGAAGATACAAATATACTAACAGAAAACACAAAAAGTAGCATTTCAACTATTGTATTAGCTAATTACTATAAAACAAAACTCCACTAGCGTCTTGAATATTTTATAACTAAACCACGGGTTCTCTAGATCTTTTACTGTGAATCAACAAAAGGTATCAAACAATATACATAATGTTTCGTGAATATGGCTTAACTTGTAAATATTAGACTAGCGTTTCCAGTTAATATCAAAGAACTATTGTCCTTCAATCAGAGCATTATACAGACATCTTTTTAAAAGGGGCGGGGGAGTTGTTGACTTCATAAATGCCTGAAAATTCTTGACAAAAAACAAACAAAAATGTAAAATAAAAACAAAACAAACAAGTAAACAAACTCAGACTCGTCATTGAGTTTAATGGTTCAATTCATCTGTTCAATCTTCCATTCAGTACTGTCACTACTATAAAAAGGGAACAACCAGTCAATAACATCTAACTTTGCGGACTTTGTAACGAAAAAAGTACGTTGTGCCTGAAACATTTAGCAAAATCAAGATGGCATATACAGGTAAGTACATCAATAGTTTATTACATAAGTCCCAATGACTAGCTTAGGTTCTACAGAGAATCTGAAGTTAAGGGAAGACTCGTAAATGTATCCCCCTTTACTGTACTTTTCCTTCCTTCTTCGTAAAAAGAGTTATCTTACTATAGGTAATTATGAAATAAAGTGCTGATATCTATGTCCGATATCATGTCTTGAAAATAAACATTTAAACCTTGCAGAATTATTACCCAAAGAGACAATATAAGAACACAAATACACCGATGAGAATACATGCGTTGATGTTAAGGAAGATATTAGTTTTTCTGTCCATGTAAAGTTTAGTTTTTGTAATAGTATCTCCCGATGGGTTACAGGCCCTATCCGCAGTTGGTTTGGTTTCAGGATTATCCAGTACAGTAAAGGACGCCTCCATGTCAAATTGAGCTGAAATTGACAATTGATATACTTCAACATACTCCATTTATATAATAGCGGAAAAAAGAAACTGCATTATTTAATATACGAAAAAATAATACAAATTAACAATGAACAATGAATTTTATTTTTTGTAATACTGTTAACAAATGTATTCGTTACAACATTTCATAATCCTTTAATATTAACGTCGAATAATGTCAATTTCAGCACACTCGAAAGACACTGGTATTCGAACTTGAATTAACAAAGTTAATAACGCGTGTGACCACCATTTGCATTCACGCATGCTTGACAACGGCGCCTCATTGATGCCACTAAAGTGTTCAGAAATGCGTGAGGGATGTTGTTCCAGATGTTGGTTAAAGCCTGGCATAAATCAGCCAATGTCACTGGCTGATTTGGTAAACGGCGTAGACGTCGTTCCATTTCATCCCACACGTGCTCGATCTGCGATAAATCGGGGGAACAGCTGGCCAAGGCAAGACATCGACATTCTGTTGAACAAAAAAGTCCCTGGCTACAAGTGCAACATGTGGCCTTGCGTTGTCTTGCTGCAGAGTGATGTGATTTTGCTGTCTCTGTATGAAGGGTATCACATGGCGCTGAATAATTTCGTCTCGATAGCGTACGCCGGTGAGATTTCCATTGATAATTTGTAGAGGGGTCCTTCCACGTGCTGTTATTTCACCCCACACCATAACGCTACCTCCACCGAATTGTCGACGTTGCACAACACAAGCGTCCTGGTACCGCTCCCCAACGCGACGATACACTCTACAACGGTCGTCACTGCTATCCAAATGAAATCTGGATTCATCAGTGAACAGAATATTGGCCCAGTCCTGTATTCTGAATCGCAGTTGTCGTCTGCACCACGCTATGACGTTGAAGCAAATACTGCTTCACCACTGGACGCCTTGGTCTGATGTTGTGCTCGCGCAGACGATTACGCACAGTTGTTTGACTGATTGGTCGAAGTCCAGGAATGCTACGAGCAGTCAAACTTGCTGTCTGGAAACGATTTCTCAGGTGCACAAGTCTAATGTGGTTGTCCTGTCAACGCGACGTAACACGAGGACGTCCAGAACGTGGTAGATCCCGAGTGTTACCATATTGTTGGAAACGTCTCCGTAATGACTGGATGGTGTTCCGATGAACTCCAAAGTGTCTTGCTGTGATATGTTGTGCCATTCCAGCTGGAAGCATCCCAACAGCACGACTACGTTGGTTTTCGCTGAGTCCTGGCACGACAGAAGGGTAAATTTTGTCAAAACCAAAGTGCTTTCCTTAACGAATAGTGTCCAAACAAACCTTTTACACTTCTTACTCCAAACAGTATTGGCCAATAAGAATCGTACGTACGAACACTTCAATAAACAACATGTGTTCATTAACCATGAAAAAGTCCGTTCATCTAAGTCGGGTACTATCCAATATTCTTCAAAAAACATCACCTTTATCGATTATTTAGATTTTATAAGAATAAACACTAAATATAGAAAAATTATACTAAATTTTATAATGCAGTTTCTTTTTTTTCCGCTAGTATAGTTCATAAAATGTATATACATTATAAATACCTCTATATATATATATATATATATATATATATATATATATATATATAAGCTTTCCCTGTCGACCTACAGTAACACCCGCCGTGAGCCCTATATCTTGATCAGGTAACTAAAATCGGCATGAAACACGCCAGACAGCACTCGACCCAATGATAGATTGTATTGGCAAACTAGATCGTTATAACGACCACAGAATTTGTGAAATGCTCATTTTAAACGAGACTGTTGGAACCCCTGCACCATCAACTTGTTTGTCAGTAGATTGCCTTGATTTAAAAACTTACCATACGCAGAACAAGCTTTTGCATATCAAATCAGTTGGGATATGTAAACACCATATGCAGGTGATAATGGAATATTGCTCATTAAATATGGGAAGTTGATGAGGGAGAAGTTGAAATCATCCCGTTTGTCATAAAGTTGAGTTGTCAGTTTGCTGTTAATATCTACTTTCAATAAAATATCTAAGTATGAAGCAGAAGTGGACGAGTTTGTAGTGTCTTTTATTTCGAGTTGACTGGGATATATTGAATCGACATATGAATGAAAATTATTATTGTTAATAGATAATACAACGTCGATATATCTAAAAGTCAAAATGAAGGACACAGCAAGATAATTTTTATTCTCACGTTGAAGTTTTTGAATAAATTCTGCTTTATATGAATATAAAAACAGGTCAACTAACAAAGAGCACAATTTGTGCCTGTAGGGATTCCAAAAGACTGTTGGAAGACCTGATCACCAAAGACGACGAAGATATTGTCAATGAGGAACAATGAGCATATTTTTTATTTCAACTTCAGAGTACTTGTATGTGGAATCAGAGTGGCTTTTAACAAAGTAATTTTTGGATGACTAATCACTAGATAGGAATACTTGCTTTTTTTCCCCATTTTTGTTGAAGAAGCAACTGTCTGTGATGTCAAAAAGTCTAGTCTTTAATTCATCGTGAGGAACGGTCGTATAAAGAATTCAAAAGTCATACGTTTTGTGATTTCAAGTTTACTATAAGTTCTTTAGAATTGTTTAGAATCCACATTTGATTTACACCACTTCTGTCATATGTAATAGCACAGTAAGTTTAAAGTTTCTCCTTCACATCTGTTAATATTTTCGTGAGGAGCAAAGAAAGAGGCTTGGTAGATAATTTACTGGCTCCAGCAATGTATCTTCGTTTGCAAGGGCTTTTATGAAGTTTAGGAATCCAGTATAAGTACGGTGACTCATATTCGTCCGACCCATTGACTGGGACATTAAATGTGTCTAAAACTGAAGCATGGTTTTGAAGAATTTCGTCTTTTGAAAGGGCACTTGGAGTATAAGTATAATTACCAAAAGTGGAAGTCATACTAAATTCGTTTGAAATACAGTTGTAATAATGATCCTTCCAAACAAAGACAATATTGTTACTAGATTTGTCAGCTGGAACCAAAACATATTCCTCATGTAACCTATCTAATTCTTTTATCACTTCTGGTTCCTAATATTCCTCTCATACTTTTCATCCATTCTGACAAATTATCAGGTTCTTTTTCATATTTAGCCCATCGTCTGACATAATTCTCGCCAGAATTCATAATAGAAATGAAATTCTGTCGCCAATTAAAAGACCGAGGTTCTCTGTATTTAGGACCTTTAATAATATGTGATTTGAGGTCCTCATTTTCAACTATATCAACATCACCAGTAATGACATGCCCAGCTGGACTATACTTCAAAGAAGATGAAGAACAAGAACACGTACGTGGATTAAGTATAAGATGGTCTAAATCTAGGCACTGCAGAGTTTGTTTATAATTGAAAAGTTTGGATGCAATAGTTGAAGTTTATTTGTAGGAAATACAGGGTGTGGACTTGAACTTGAAATAAGTTGGAATACACGACTGAACTTTTTATGACGAAGAATATTGCTTATGTTGACGGCATCTATTCCTTTGTAAATTTGAGCTTTAGGAACTGGCGGCACAATTTAGTAGGAATATCATCCATGACCCGTGGTGGTTTAAAGAGCCTATAATTGGCAACATCCATAATCGTAGAGTTCAGACTATATTCAGGTATTGAAAAATCCAAGTATAGACTAGCTGTGGCTTCTTGAAATAACGTATGTAAAACTTTACATGGAACAGAGTAGAGTTTTGTGCGAATATGATGTGGAACGAATTGTAGCAAGTCCCGATTGAAAACTGATCAGAACAAGGTATTGTGTATTGAATCAGTTAAAAGATAAAAATCAATATATACACACAGGGGTGCATAAGCCGGGTTGCATGGGATACATTGTAAAGTCAGGAATGATGTGGCATATTTATAATTGTGAAGAACTAATTTCAGTTTTAAACCTTTCGAGTTACTGTCCAGAAACCATATTTGTTTGAAGTTTTCAATCTATTTTTGGTCACTGTGACCTTGACCTTTGATCTTTTTTCTCCAAAATCAATAGGGGCCTTGCTTTGCTGGTATCCAACAATATATCTAAGTTTCATTTGATTCAAAATAAACATTTTCGAGTTATTCTCCGGAAACTAAATTTTTTTGGAATTTTAAATCTATTTTCGGTCATTGTAACCTTGACCTTTGACCCATGTTCTCTAAACTCAATTGGGGTCTTCCTTACCTGGTACATAACAATATCTTTAAGTATCATTTGATTCTGATTTAAACTTTCTGAGTTATCATCCGGAAACCAAATATTTCTGAAATATTCATTCTATTTTCAGTCACTGTGACCTTGACCTTCGACCATTTTTCTCCAAAATCAATAGGGGTCTTCCTTACCTGGTACCCAACAATATAATAAAGGTTTATTTGATTAGATTGTAAACTTTTCGAGTTATCATCCGGAAACTAATTGTTGACGCCCGACCGCCCGCCCAACCGCCAACCCGCCCGCCCGCATCACCAAACCAATAGCCGAGTTCAACTTCGTTGCAACTCGGCTAAAAATATCATATGCAGGTGATAATAGAATATTGCTACATGAATATAGGAAGTTGACGTTGGAGAAGCTAAAATCATGTCGTTTGTCATAAAGTTGGGTTGTTAATTTGCCGTCGATATATATTTTCAATAAGATATCTAAGTACGAAGCAGATGTGGACGACTTTGTGGTGTCTTTTATTTCGAGGTCACTGGAATATACCGAATAAACATATAAATGAAAAATATTGTTGATAGATAAAACGTCTTCGATTTATCTAAATGTCGGGTTGAAGGCCAGGGCAAGAGATTTTTTTCTTCTCATCTCAGAGCTTTTTAATAAATTGTCTCATAAGAATATAAAAACATGTTGACTAACAAAAGGGCACATTTCGTGGGAATTCCAAAAGACTGTTGGAGGATCTGATTACCAAAGAGTACCAAAGTATTGTCAATGAGGAACTCCAGCATATTTTTAATTTTAACGTCAGAGTCCTTGAATATGGAATCGGAGTGGTGTTTAGAAAAGTAATATTTTGGATGACTGATCACTAGATATCAATATTTCCTTTTTCAATTTTGTTGAAGAAGCAACTGTTTATGATGTCAAAAAGTTTAGTCTTTAATTCATCGTGAGGAATGGTTGTGTAAAGTATTGAAAAGTCATACGTTTTGATGTTGATTTTAGAGAAGTTTGCAATTTCAAATTTACTAGACGTTCTTTAAAATTTTCTAGAATCCACATTTATTTTAACCACTTCTGGTATATGATGTGGTACAGTACGTTTGAAGTTCTCCCTTCATAACTGTTAATAGTTTCGTGAGGAGCAAAGATAGAGGCTTAGTAGAACATTTACTGGATCCAGCAATGTATCTTTGTAAGGGCTTTTGCAAAGTTTGGGAATCCAGTATAGGTACGGTAACTCATATTCATCCATTCCATTGACTGGGATATTAAATGTATCTAAAACTAAGCATAATTTTGAACAATTTCATCTTTTGAAAGGGTACTTGGAGTATAAGTTCGATTACCAGAAGTGGAAGTCATGCCAAGTTCGTTTAAAATGCAGTTATAATAATGAGCTTTGCATAGACAATGTTGTAACAAGATTGGAATCAAAACGCATTCATCATGTAACCTATCTATATGTGAACCAAGGGTTCACTTAATAAAAGAATATCGGGGCACAGATTTCAATTTAATAATGGTGGTAACCAACTTCTTTACAAGCATTTTAATGCACCGGACCACTCCATCTTGTTCATGAAGGTAAGGATTTTAGAAAACCTTTACCATCACACAAACAATCCTACATTAAGCACCCCTTTTCGTAGACAACGAGAAGATCACTGAATCAGGACCCTAGGCACCGCATTTCCATATGGATGCAATGATAATGTATATGATGTGGGAAATTTGACTAGTCCACGAGGAAATAACGTGAATGTGATGGGACTCTTTCCCAATACCCAAAAGACGGAAACGCAGTCATGGACATCGTTCATACAAAAGACCAAGTATAAATGATGTCACGTTTGATTCACTTTTGCCTTACGTCAACAGACAATTAGGTCCACATCATATTCGTACAAGACTTTACTCTATTCCATTGAGAGTTTTACACACGTTATTTGAAGAAGCTATGGCTAGTCCATACTTGGATTTTTCAACACCTGAATATAGACTGAACTCTATAATTATGGATGTTGCCTACCACAGGCTCTATAAACCAGCAACGACCATGGATGATATTCCTTCCAAATCATGCCGCCAGTTCCTAAAGCTCAAATTTACAAACAAAGGAATAGATGTCGTCAACATCAGCAACATTCTTCGTCATAAAAGGGTTCAGTCGTGTATTCCAACTTATTTCAAGTTCAAGTCTACACCCTGTATTTCCTACAGCTATAAAACTACTATTGCATCCAAACTTTTTAATTATAAACAAACTTTGCAGTGCTTAGATATAGATCATCTTATACGTAATCCACCAACATGTTCTTGTTCTTCGTCTTCTTTCAACTATAGTCCAGCTGGACATGTCATTACTGGTGATGTTGATATAGTTGAAAATGAGGACCTCAAATCATTTATTCTTAAAGGTCCTAAATACAGAGAACCTCGGTCTTTTAATTGACGACAGAACTTCATCTCTATTATGCGTTCTGTCGAAGATTATGCCAGACGATGGGCTAAATATGAAGAAGAACTTGATAATTTGTCATAATGGGTTAAAAGCATAAGAGGGATATTAAAATCCCGCATTAGACACATGAAAACAAAAGTAAGTACCACCTATCCTTCTGTGTTTAGTAAACCAGAAGTGATAAAAGAATTAGATAGGTTACATGAGAAATATGTTTTGGTTCCAGCTGGCAAAGCTAGTAACAACATTGTCTTTGTTTGTAAGGCTCATTATTACAACTGTATTTTAAACGAACTTGACATTAATTCCACTTTTGGTAATCATACTTATACTCCAACTGCCCTTTCAAAAGATGAAATTCTTCAAAACCATGCTTCAGTTTAGACACATTTAATATTCCAGTCAATGGGTCGAATGAATATGAGTTACCGTACCTATACTGGATTCCTAAACTACATAAAAACCCTTACAAGCAAAGATACATTGCTGGATCCAGTAAGTGCTTTACCAAGCCCCTATCTTTGCTCCTCACGAAAATGTTAACAGCTGTGAAGGAGAAACTTCAAATTTACTGTGCGACTACATATGCCAGAAGTGGTGTTAATCAAATGTAGATTCTAAGAAATTCTAAAGAACTTTTAGTAAATTTGAAATCGCAGAATTTTCCCCAAATCAGTAACATTAAAACCTATGACTTCAACACTATACACGACCATTCCTAACGATAAATTAAAGACTAGACATTTTGACATCATAGACAGTTGCTTCTTAAAAAAACCCGGAAAACGGAAATATTCATATCTAGTGATCAGTCATTGAAAAACATACTTTGTTAAACACCACTCTGATTCCACGCACAAGTACTCTGAAGTTGAAATAAAAAATATGCTAGAGTTCCTCATTGACAATATCTTCGTGGTCTTTGGTGATCAGGTCTTCCAACAGTCTGTTGGAATTCCCATGGGCACGAATTGTGCTCCTTTGTTAGCTTACCTGTTTTTACATTCATATGAAGAAGAATTTATTCAAAAACTTCTACGTGAGAAGAAAACATCTCTCGCGGTGGCCTTCAATTCGACTTTTAGATATATCGATGACGTTTTGTCTATTAACAATGATAGCTTTCATTCATATGTCGATTTGATATATCCCAGTGAGCTCGAAATAAAGGACACCACAAAGTCGTCCACTTCTGCTTCATACTTATATATTTTATTGAAAGTAGACGTTAACGGCAAACTGACAACTCAACTGTATGACAAACGGGATGATTTCAGCTTCTCCATCGTCAACTTCCCATATTTATGTAGCAATATTCCATTATCACCTGCATATGGTGTTTATATATCTCAACTGATTCGATATGCAAGAGCTTGTTCTGCGTATAGTCAGTTTTTAAATCGAGGTAAGCAACTGACAAACAAGTTGATGGTACAGGGATTTCAACAGTCTCGATTGAAGTCAGCATTTCGCAAATTCTATGGTCGTTATAACGATCTAGTTCGTCAATACAACCTTGCATTGGGTCAATTGCTGTCTGACGTGTTTCATACCGATTGTTAAGCCGTTCTTGGCACACTGATTTTGACTGTAGATAACTCCGTTTACCTGATCAGGATATAGGACTCACGGAGGGTGTGACCGGTCAACAGGGGATGCTTACTCCTCCTAGGCACCTCATTCCACCTCTAGTGTGTCCAGGGGTCCGTGTTTGCCCAACTATCTATTTTGTATTGCTTATAGGAGTTATGAGATTGATCACTGTTCGTTATCTTCACCTTGCTAGCGATGGTGCGATATATTTGGCCTATTCTATTATAAACGAACCAAGCTATTGACACATTTATATCCGCTGAACAATATCATATTAGAATTTGAAGAGTAAAGGTATTCTATTTCTCTTGGTACATGTACACGGTTTATACGGGTGTAGTGTAGGTTTATGAACTTTAGATTTGAACTTGTACTGCTAGTCTTTATGGTATCATTACATACATTACGTAAATACTGTGATAGTTTATTGAACAGTTTTTTCTATTTCAAGGAAAGAAAAGGATGAAAAACCCAGTTTAGTGATTTGCGGATTATTTTTCTTGCCATGGCAACCATAAAATAAGGTCATGCTACATAATTCAAAATTTACTGTATTAGTTTACTAGTCAATTTGTATTTTTATGAGAAGAAAAGGATGAAAAATCAACAGTGACAACCGAAAAAACAACATATTTTTGTTAGCCATGGGCTCATTTAGTTGCCAGGGTAACTGTAAAAAGTAGGTACACTGCATAATTAGAAACTTATCTTTTTTTCATTTTGAAATTGAAATAAGTTACATTATTGAAATATGCGTAGAAAATGTTTTAGTTTTCATTCATTATTTTAAAAAAAATCACCAGGTTTTAAGGAAACTTTTAAGATAATTACAGTAGTGTAATGTACCTTGTGCGCATCTTGTATTTCAATGTTTTTGTAAATATACATGTATATATATTTATAATAAATAACACTCAATTTCATAAATGTGTATATTATACATGTATATCAACGAAAATAATTAAATGATGGCTGACAAATATTCAATTAGTGTGTTTTAGATGAAGAAAATGCTAAACAAAACCAAAAAAACACATACACATTTTTGGGATTCGTGGGCTATTTTCGTTGTCATGGCAACCGTTACACCACAATTCAGTGCATAATCAAAATAGTCATGATTTTCTTTCAGAATATGTATATGTTACATTATGAAAATGTGAATGGAAAATGCTTTAATTTTAATTTGAAACTTTTTTATGAGCTTTGAAGGAAACTCGAAAATTTCTGGTAATTACAGGGTTAATGCACACATCCGAGAATAGCTAGGAAAGTAGCATCCGTCATGCTATTACAAAAATTACGTGGTCAGCATTCCCTTCGGTTTGTAAAGAAAATGTTTATAAAAAAATATCTCTACAATCTTATTCTATTCATAGAATTGATACCTATATCAAAACCTAACACAAACAAATTGGAGTGCATATGCAAGGTGAAGATAACGAACAGTGATCAATCTCATAACTTCTATAAGCAATACAAAATAGATAGTTGGGCAAACACGGACCCCTGGACACACCAGAGGTGGGATGAGGTGTCTAGGAGGAGTAAGCATCCCCTGTTGACCGGTCACACTCGCCGTGAGTCCTATATCCTGATCAGGTAAACGGAGTTATCCGCAGTCAAAATCCATCTTTAATGGTTACTGAAAGATGAAGATAATGAACAGTGATCAATCTCAAAACTCCTGCAAGGAATACAAAATAAAGAGTTGGGCAAACAAGAACTTTCCCCGCCCGAGGTCGTGTCGTGGTGTAGTAGAATTAACCGAGTTTGCGGGGTCGGCTTTTGCACAACGAACGAGGGCAGGTATATTCAGTCAGAAACTTCTCTGTTGAAGGCTTTTAAACTTCTAAGCGCTTTTAATTCTACATTAGTACAAGTGCATATTCGTTTACATTTTCAGTAGCACACAAAGTATTTAGGGACATCATTAATTGCAGATATATTACATTAATCGGGTTATGTAAACAGATTTGACGTCACAGTTAAACTGAAGTAGTCCCGGAGCGTTTACAGTGTGGGTTTTAATGGTTCAACAAAAGTAGAAAAATATATCAATACATACCATTTATATCTATCGATCGATAGTTACAGGAATGCAAATGCAAATAAAGTGAAAATCAGTAAAATGAAAATTCTGAGAATCATTTTGTAGAAGGGCGAAGATAACAAACAGTGATCAATCTTATAACTCCCACAATCAATACAAAATAGAGAGTTGGACAGGCACGGACCCCTGGATATACCAGAAGTGGGATAAGGTACCTAGGGGGAGTAAGCATCCCCTGTTGACCGGTAACACCCGCCGCGACCTCTATATCTTCATCAAGTGAACGGAGTTATTCATATTCAAAATCAGTGTGCCAAGAACGGTCTAACCATTGGTTTGAAACACATCAGACAGCATTTGACCCAAGGATAAGTTGTATTGGCAAACTAGATCGTTATAACGACCATAGAATTTCCAAAATGCTGACTTTAAAGAAGACGGTTGAAACCCCTGCAACATCAACTTCTTTGTCAGTGGCCTACCATGATTTAAAAACTGACCATACGCATAACACGACCTTGAGAATCAGTTGAGAGATATAAACAGAAGTCTTAATTAAGACGTCTTTTAACAAGCCAAAGCTATTCCATACTTGGATTTTTCAGCACCAGAATATACACTGAACTCTATGATTATTGATGGTGTCCGTCACAGGCTCTTTAAACTACCGCGGCTTATGAATAATAATTTTCCGAATCATGCCGCTTGTTCCCTAAACTCATATTTACTAACAAAGGTATAGATGCCGTCAACATCAGACTAACCTTTTATCACCAAGTTTTCTTGTTCCATTGTTGATTTACTTTCTTTCTCTTTGGGTTTGGGCTTTATTGACTCAGACGTCCAGAACGTCAGTCCCTGGAGCTGTTAACGACATTGAAAACCAAAGGGAGTGTAAATTGTACTAGTAGTAGATAAGACGGACAATAGAATATTTATCACCAATCTTAGGATTATATAAACTCTTTGAAATTAAATCTTGATTTACAAATTTCTTCGTTTCTGTAATGTATCAGAAATATTGGTGATTAGCCACTCAATAGACCCTATTTCTCCTTGAACCAAAAATGTTTTATCAGCACTTCGCCGTAGTCAAGACAAATCATAAATTAAAAATGACCTAGATCTATTTCAACACTTAATCAAATGTCACTTGTCCTAAATAACATCTCTACACGATTTTCATTCAAATTCCGTTAATAAACTTTGAAATATCTCGCAAGGTAGATAGAAATAAATACAAACAGGGTAAAAACAAAATTTCTCGTCTACATTTGTGGACGGATGTGAGCAGTATTTTGAGAACCATTCTACTTTACTTCTCCTTTCACTTCATAGCAGCATAAAGTCATTTTCGTCTCAATATATCCCGTGGGGACCCAGGTTAAATTACAGTGTAGGTCCTTTGCTTTTCGTAAGAATCGACTAAATGGGACATTCCTTCGTATGAGACTGCAAAAACCGAGGCCCCTTGTCACAGCATGTGTAGCACAATAAAGATCCCTCCCTGCTCAAAAGGCCATAAGCACCAACCATAGGTCTAAATTTTCCATATGAGTGAAAAATTCTCTATATGTATTAAACAATATAGAATCCATCGTCTCAATATGATTTACCTGGAACATTTGATAAGTTTCACCTGATGTTTGGTTCGTCTTTTAAGAATACAATATACCTGGTTACAGAGATGAAAAACTATGTTTGTAACAACATTCTAGGTCTACACGAAAATAACATTTCCCAACCAAAAATGTAACTTAGACATAAAATTCCAAAAAGATTAATCTTTGTTTTCCTTTTAAATTTTTACTAAATATGAAATTCATCGAGTTATATAGTAAATGACTTTTATAAAATAAATTTGCACTTCAAAAAGTTCAACCTAAACATAAAATATTCGAAAACTTTGAGCTATCGACTTTTCGATCGCGTAACATTTATTCAGCAAAATAGAAGGTCAAAATTATATAGAGACTCAAGTCAGCCAAGCTCAAAGCTTTCAAAAATGTTGCATTATCGTTATTAATCTCGACAAAGTTTGTTGTTTCTCGGCTGAAAACAACAGCTTACCGCTTCTCTGTCTGGTTTCTCGGTCACTAAGCTAACCAACAGAATAAAAACAACAGCTTACCGCTTCTCTGCCTAGACTCTCAGTCACCAAGCTAACCAATAGAATAAAATCAACAGCTTACCGCTTCTCTGTCTGGTTTCTCGGTCACCAAGCTAACCATCAGAATAAAAACAACAGCTTACCGCTTCTTTGTCTGGACTCTCAGTCACCAAGCTAACCAACAAAATAAAAACAACAGCTTACCGCTTCTCTGCCTGGACTCTCAGTCACCAAGCTAACCAACAGAATAAAAACAACAGCTTACCGCTTCTCTGTCTGGTCTCTCAGTCACCAAGCTAACCAATAGAATGACAACAGCAGCTTACCACTTCTCTGCCTGGACTCTCAGTCACCAAGCTAACCAATAGAATGAAAACAACAGCTTACCGCTTCTCTGTCTGGACTCTCAGTCACCAAGCTAACCAATAAAATGACAACAGCAGCAAGCACCAATAATATGGCCGAGAAGTACGTAAAATGGATATCTTTGACAATCCCTGGACGGTTGTCCTCTTTTCCACAACCAGGTGATGGGTACACAAAGTCCAGAACCATTCGTGTGATCCCCACAATGTGGCCAGTCAACAGTCCCCAAAAAGCACCCTGCAAGATTTTGCAAAACTAATATATTCCAGGCTAAGCAAAGACGAAAAATATATTTTCAATAATATAATTATCAAAACATTTTATCCATGCTCCTATAGATACCTGTTCATTGACTCTTGGCACGAAAACGGCCAGCAAAAACAGAGAACAGATTGGAGGTGACACATATCCTGTTAGGGCCTGTATGTACAGGAAGAGCTGTCCTTGTTGGGCGGCTTTGATGAGCGGAATCCATAGAATGCTAATCCCCACCAATACCACGACAAATATCCTGAAATGAAAACGGTGGACTTGTTCACGGAGAGGATCCTTCCCATGATCACACTTTTGGTATTTATTGAAGTCAGATTTCGGAGTGAAATGCAAACGTGTCCATGTATATTACAACGTACAAAGATGATTAAAAAGGAGAATATCTTGTCTTAATTGTTCACTGGTTCACATTATCGTTTGTGAATTTAGCCACAGGTTTTAAATATAGGAATAGGCAAAGATAATGGAAGAAAGAGCATCCACACTGGAATGATTGCTTTAGGGTTGGGTAAAATTAGAATTGTTTGTTTTAAGGTAACTCCCTACTCGCATTTTTATCTGAAAAAAAGCATAGTGTACTTTTTCCATTAAGTAGATTTAAAACTAATAAATTTACCAAATAAAATATATAGACCAATGCACTTTTTAAGATGTGAGATATACAGAATCATATTTAAACGTCAGAAAACTGCATTTTTCCATATACAGTGTTATCAAAACTTCACAAAAACTGGTTCTGACGATATCATAGTATTGATAACAATTTCAAGAAATTGTTTCTTTACGAACATGGGTGTGAAAAATAAAGGAAATCCATCGCATAATGGATTTGATAAAGAAATCTTTACAATAAACAAAGCCATTCAATATTTTGAAACATATTGATTATTCACATAAAATTTTTACTTTTAAAATATTTTATATCTAACAAGATATTTTACAATATCTATCGGGAAACACTCCTATTTTATGTTTCTATCATGCATAAATCTGATTAAATCGTTGATTTCGCAAAAATTAATGACGCCACAGGAGGTTGGAATTACTTTAATTAGGAAATAATTAATGCTTTTATTATTGTTTGGATACCACTTTGTGTTAATTTTCTTCTTTTTTTTCACCGAGCAGTATGATTATGAAAAACATCATGTATTTCACCTACTTGCCCACAATAAGTAGTTCTCTCTCGCTAGCTTGTTTCTTGATACGTTTCCAAATATCCATGGTGAAGAGAGTGGAGGCGCTATTAAAGATGGATGTTAAGGAGCTCATAACTGCTGCCACCATAACAGCGACCATCAATCCACGTAAGCCTACCCACAACAACGAACAATAACAGTGTAATCTTATTAATGTATGCAAAACATATCTTTTGTTATGTCATCCTTTACTGATACCAAGATTTCCAAAACTGGCTTCATCATGATTCTGGCAGGGATATTTAACAGCATTCAATCAATCTATACTACTACATTGATCACAATGTGTTCCAACAAAACATTTTACCGGTGGGTGCCAATCCCAGAATGAGTTGTGGGAACGCGACGTTCGAGCAACCTGCAGCGTTATCACAGACCCTCAAACACGTCTCGGGGTCAGCACAGGCTACAGTCTCTGTCGGAATTACAAATAGATACATGTATTAGGATACAGCAGATTGTTGTGGACTGTTTCGGAAGACATCTACTTGTACTAATGATATTTACCGGGAAAGAGCACTCGACTTATCATTCCGGGCATAATGATCAGAAATAGTGGCAATAATTTCAGGTAGCCTGCCAAAATGGTGGCAGCACGGGCATGTGCTATGCTTTTGGCGGCCAACGTTCGCTGAACAATGACCTACAATATTGAAGTGGTTCAAATGAATGGAAGGGCGATACTATGATTGGATTTAAGACGGTTGTTGAAGTTGCACAATCGTAGTCACCGAATTATTGCTGTCTATCGAAAGAATTTATGAAAAAAACAAAATGTCAGTTATAGCAAAAGAGAGTACCTGATCAGCACACCAGTACCACACCGATACAAACGTTGATCTGATCAAGATTCCGGGCCATGGAAGATCAGAGCTAATTGGATCTCTCAGAATATGAAACGCGTCGGCACGAGGCAGCCCGCAAAGCGTTTTGGTCACATTAGCGTGGAGTACATCGGTAACATTGTAGGCTATGCTGGTGTTGGTCAACCCTACATCATCAAGACGTGGAATGGCTTGAAAATATTTTACCATAAGTCCTTGGATTCCTCCAACCTTCATGAAAGCTTGAATGAAAATAAACTGAGTTTTAAGCAACAGTACATTATACCAAAAGTTTATTCACAGAAATCGAAAAATATTCTCTGTGTTGGAGTTTTACTTCTGCTGAGATTTACTGTGAAATAGAATGGATTACAGGAACTCGGCCATCATATTGTGTACCCTTCCTACTTCTGCATTTTCCAGAGGAAATATAATTTTCAAAATACAATAAGAGTCTAAAATGACTTCAGAATGTAAAATATGAATTGCAGTGACAGACAACTATTATATTTGTTTTAAATTATAACTCACCCACATTGATATTGTTGGGGGATATATAGAAGAAGGTTACAGTGGCCAGGTGTCTGTAGAACAAACTCCATTTGGAGAAAATTGGCTAATTTTAGAGACTCAAATTATTGAAGACACAGATAAAAGATTATGTAGTAACCAAAATGTAAGTGGTGTAACCTGTAGGCAAACAAAACAGAAACTATCAGTCACCTAGAACAGACAGCGTCATTGAACCTATCAGCATGATGATGGTCTGAAGAGTGTCCGTAAAGATGACCGCGGTCAATCCACCTGTTAATGCAAGACGTAATGTACACAATGTTTACATTTTCAATGATTTTGCCTTTGATATCTCTACAAATTGTAATTTATAATGATAACCTTTTCCTCATGAATGCGTTGCAATTTCGTGAACAACACGTGTATTGAACTTGATAATATAGTACTCTTTTTACGGCTGGGAATTTCGACAGATATGAAAGTTGAATTTAAATACAAAAATTGTACTCCGTTTTTTGAAAATAGATGAGGGTATATGTATGAACCCTGGTGTATTTTCCAAAAACAATGTGACACAACAAAATAAGTACCAAACTGTTGTGAAAAAGAGAAGCAGTTTTGAAAGTGTAACCTATCACAGTGTAGGCGGCGGTGACTGCTAGGATAGCGGCTATAGATATATAGGTGTTCCACCCCAGGGCTTGCTGAACAAACACTGACCCCGCGTACACGTCCACCTGTAATACAAGTCGATACTAAGAGGACTACCACTGCTTTTCAAACTTTATGATTAAATTTTGAATGTATAAAAATATGTATGAAATGCTTTGTATATATTAAATAACCCACAAAAATTGCTAAAACGCATCACAGATGCGTATGGCCGAGTTGCAGTTTTGGAAAATTATGCACACTTGCATTCACGAAGTAAAAACATGCACGTATTTAATATAGTTTATAAGTATGAAGCTTTGAATGGCCGAAATAGGTATTCAGTGTGATAATGACCTTTGGCCTTTGGATTTCAAAAGCAACATGAATCTTGAATGTCATCAGGATTTGAAGTCTGATAAACATGCACCAGCAAGTACATGTTAGAGGTAAGCTCAAATATATAGTATATACTGACAAAGAGACCTTGACCTTTGTCCTTTTGACCTCAAAATAAATACGGACCTTCCTCTTTTGGATATGATCATGATATGTAAGTTTCACAAAGATGCCCCTAGTAGTATGAAAGTTAGAGACCGGGCAAGCTCAAATCTATGACATTTAGTGATAAAGTGACCTTGACCTTTTGACCTCAAAATCAATAGGAACCTTCCTCTTTTGGATGTGATCATGTTATGTTAGTCTCACAAAATGCACCAAAAAGTATGAAAGTTAGAGACCCATCCTTCGCCAATTTGAAAGCCGATATTTGCTACGCAACTCGGCTAATAAGAATACGCCTTAATCAAAGCTCTAATTCTAACAGTCACATAGTATTTGGGACGGACTAACGGCATGCTTTGGGAGTGACAAAAATTGTTTTAAGACGGGAGTCTAGACATTGCTTCCTGTCTATAGAGCAAATCAGCATTTAGTTGGTAACAGTACTGTATTTCCTTATTTCACACGAGTAATTGATATCGCGAAATGACTCTAGATCGCATAAAAATGAATTCGCGAACGGAGTGTTGATCAAGGGTTTTTGCATGTATTTCAGCAATACAGAAATAAAAGCGAGTGATTTTATTTCGCGAGTGTTGAGTGATAATAAATTCCTCGTGAATATTTATATAATCAGAATGTGTGTGTAACTTACCGATATTTTAGTGATGATATTTAGAAACTGAAGTAGTAAGCTGAGATAAGTTCTAAGTCTTCTGCCCCCAAACCTTCTGGTAAGATACTCAGGAATGGTAAAGATCTTTCAAAAGAATTCAAGCATGGAACGAAACTACTACAAAAATTGCATAATCGACAGAAATAAAACATGTCTGGAATGTTCCAATATGGATGAAATGATATTATCTTCCCACGTTCATGAAACTTACATTACAATGTATATTGTATGAGGATAACTTACATTATAAGGTATATTGTATATGGATAACTTACATTACAATGTATATTGTATGTGGATAACTTACATTACAATGTATATTGTATACGGATAACTTACATTACAATGTATATTGTATGTGGATAACTTACATTACAATGTATATTGTATATGGATAACTTACATTACAATGTATATTGTATATGGATAACTTACATTACAATGTATATTGTATCTGGATAACTTACATTACAATGTATATTGTATCTGGATAACTTACATTACAATGTATATTGTATGAGGATAACTTACATTACAATGTATATTGTATGAGGATAACTTACATTACAATGTATATTGTATGAGGATAACTTACATTACAATGTATATTGTATATGGATAACTTACATTACAATGTATATTGTATCTGGATAACTTACATTACAATGTATATTGTATGTGGATAACTTACATTACAATGTATATTGTATGTGGATAACTTACATTACAATGTATATTGTATCTGGATAACTTACATTACAATGTATATTGTATGAGGATAACTTACATTACAATGTATATTGTATCTGGATAACTTACATTACAATGTATATTGTATATGGACAACTTACATTACAATGTATATTGTATATGGATAACTTACATTACAATGTATATTGTATATGGATAACTTACATTACAATGTATATTGTATGAGGATAACTTACATTACAATGTATATTGTATGAGGATAACTTACATTACAATGTATATTATATCTGGATAACTTACATTACCATATATATTGTATATGGATAACTTACATTACAATGTATATTGTATATGGATAACTTACATTACAATATATATTGTATGTGGATAGCTTACATTACAATGTATATTGTATGAGGATAACTTACATTACAATGTATATTGTATATGGATAACTTACATTACAATATATATTGTATGTGGATAACTTACTTTACAATGTATATTGTATATGGATAACTTACATTACAATGTATATTGTATATGGATAACTTACATTACAATATATATTGTATGTGGATAACTTACATTACAATGTATATTGTATATGGATAACTTACATTACAATGTATATTGTATGTGGATAACTTACATTACAATGTATATTGTATCTGGATAACTTATATTATGTCTGGATAACTTACAATACAATTTACATTGTATATGGATAACTTACATTACAATGTATATTGTATGTGGATAACTTACATTACAATGTATATTGTATGTGGATAACTTACATTACAATGTATATTGTATGAAGATAACTTACATTACAATGTATATTGTGTGTGGATAACTTACATTACAATGTATATTGTATCTGGACAACATATATTATGTCTGGATAACTTACAATACAATTTACATTGTATATGGATAACTTACATTACAATGTATATTGTATGTGGATAACTTACATTACAATGTATATTGTATGTGGATAACTTACATTACAATGTATATTGTATGAAGATAACTTACATTACAATGTATATTGTATATGGATAACTTACATTACAATGTATATTGTATATGGATAACTTACATTACAATGTATATTGTATGTGGATAACTTACATTACAATGTATATTGTATGTGGATAACTTACATTACAATGTATATTGTATCTGGATAACTTACATTACAATGTATATTGTATATGGATAACTTATATTATGTCTGGATAACTTACAATACAATTTACATTGTATATGGATAACTTACATTACAATGTATATTGTATGTGGATAACTTACATTACAATGTATATTGTATGTGGATAACTTACATTACAATGTATATTGTATGAAGATAACTTACATTACAATATATATTGTGTGTGGATAAGTTACATTACAATGTATATTGTATGTGGATAACTTACATTACAATGTATATTGTATGAAGATAACTTACATTGCAATGTATATTGTGTGTGGATAACTTACATTACAACGTATATTGTGTGTGGATAACTTACATTACAATGTATATTGTGTGTGGATAACTTACATTACAATGTATATTGTATCTGGATAACATATATTATGTCTGGATAACTTACAATACAATTTACATTGTATATGGATAACTTACATTACAATGTATATTGTATGTGGATAACTTACATTACAATGTATATTGTATGTGGATAACTTACATTACAATGTATATTGTATATGGATAACTTACATTACAATGTATATTGTATGTGGATAACTTACATCGGAAGTCAGATACACTGGAAGGAAGATCCATCCAAGTAACAGTAGACAAACGGCAGACTGCATGAAATGACAATCGTTATTTGTTAGAAACACGGACAATTATGTCGCTTGAGTTCGAATTTACTATCAAAATAGAACTCTAAATATAGGATACCCAAGTTCGCCGATGTAAAATCCATAAACCAAATGGTATCAAATTTTACTCTGTAATTTTATATAAACAGAAATAATCAATCTACATTATTATCAAAATTTATTCCGAAATTCCGTGCACTTCTCACTGTATGGCCAAAAAATCAATCCGCCGCAAGTGTTGAAAAGGTACCGCATGGAATTTTTGTTTTTCAATTTGTATTTGTTTATTGGGTGAATGAGGTCACTCTTGAGTTATAGATATTTATGTAAAGGTTTTAATAAAATTACTGTATGGGTATTTTTTATCAAATAATTATTGAATGCATTCTCATCTATGTGCAATTGTTTAAAAATAATGTGAATTCAATAGTCAGTAATGTGAAGCTATTTTTAGTAGGAATAAAAATTCCACTGCATATTCTGTATAAACATGTACATAAGAAAGAAAAAGTAACTCATTCTACAGTCAACATGAAAAAACAAGATAATTCATACTTACAGCCAAGTAAAAATATTACCTGCCTGTCTCATCAAGAATTAAAATTTTTGGCCCGAGAAACTATTTGTTATTTTTAGACCTATGCAGAAATGAATTCAGAACAATATTTTGGTCGACTTTTAGCTGGACACTGGCTCAGTATCACGAAACAGAACGTTTCAGCATAGCAACAAGATATGACATAGAATTGCAACATTATATATCATTTTTAATTTGAATTTCTTACCACAATTCATAAAATGAAGTCTGTAATAGATACAAGTAATTGAAAATGAAACAAAGTCTGCATTTTCACTTATCACAGCCATTTTGACCGTGCCACTAACTACCCAAAAAGAATGACAAAACCCATAACGATTTAGAGACTCCTTAATTTTGATCATTCAATATAGTACATAAAGTATGCTAATAACAAGTATTTAGAAATAATACACAGCTCTTATCATATCTATATTTATCAAAACCACATTAACACAGGTGTTTGACGATTTATCGTTTTCATTCATATGTTGATTCGATATATCCCTGTGAACTCGAAATAAAAGACACCACTGAGTCTTCCACATCTGCCTCGTAATTAGATATTTTACTGAAAATAAATACCGGTATTAACAGCAAACAAACCATTCAACTTTATGACAAACGGGATGATTTCAGTTTCTCAATCGTCAACTTTCCATATATATGTAGCAATATTCTATAAGCATCGACAAAAGTGTTTATATCTCAACTGATTCGATACGCAAAAGCTTGTTCTGTGTATGGTCAGTTTTTATATCGAGGCAGCCTACTGACAAAATACATGTAGTTAATGATACAGGGTTTTCATCAGTTTTGTTTAAAGTCAGTATTTCGCAAATTCTATGGTCGTTTTAACGATCTAGCTTGCTAATACAACCCATCGTTAGGTCGAATACTGTCAGACGTGTTTCATGCCAAATGTTACACCGATCTTAGCACACTGATTTTGACACGGATTACTTTGTTTACCTTATCAATATATAGGGATCATTGTGTTGTGACAGGTTGACATGTGCTGTTTACTCCTCTTAGGCACCTGATCCCACATCTGGTGTGTCCAGGGGTTCGTGTTTGTCCAACTCTCTAATTTGTATTCCATATACGAGTTATGAGATTGATCAATGTTCGTTTTCTTCATCACTCATAATAATGAAGTCGATTTGGGTAGTTAGTGGCACCGATCAAAATGGCTGTGATAAGTAAAATTGCAGACTTTCTTTCAAATTTCAGTCACTTGGAGCTATTACGGACTTCAGTTTATGAATTCGGGTAAGAAATTCAGCTTAAAAATTATATATAATGTTGCACATTCTATGTAATACCTTGTTACAATGCTCAAACATTCTGTTTAGTGGTATTGAACCAGGCCCTAGCTAAAAGTCGACCAAAAAATAATAGGCATTTTTC
The DNA here is from genome assembly GCF_947568905.1 of Ostrea edulis. Taxonomy (NCBI): domain Eukaryota; kingdom Metazoa; phylum Mollusca; class Bivalvia; order Ostreida; family Ostreidae; genus Ostrea; species Ostrea edulis. Next base: position 93,149,096 of record NC_079165.1, on the reverse strand, counting down.
TGAATTCATTCTGCATATCTTTGGAAATTTCGGGATGAACTTTTGTAGCAATGTAGATTGATTATGTGTGATTATATCAGAATACAGAGTAGATTTTTATACTACATTTTGGTTTATTGTTTTTTCATCGGTAAAGTTGGGTAACCTATATCAAGAGTTCTACTCCTTTACTTTTTTTTATATTAAATTGTAACCCAAGCGATATAATTGCCCGTGGTTAGAGCAACAAAATTCATTTGCACATTTTTGTTTGTACGATTTTCAACCACCGTGTTACCGTTTTAGTACAATAAAAAATCTAAAAGAAAGAAGTGATAAACAGGGTTTCTTGCTACATGTACCTATTATCAAAAAATAAAGAATTCTGAAAATCGAATTTTTCATCATTATTTTCATGTTTCCTTTTTATAAACTGAAGATCTGTAGAAATAATTTGATTAAGCACGTACTCCCCATTCGAAGGCCACCACCGCGATCCCACTAGCTGCACCGCTACCAGCCAGACCAATGAAATGCTCGCTTCCAATATTGCTAGAAAACAACGAGGCCCCGATCTGGAATATTAGATATAGAACAACTAACAATCAGTAAAGATGGATGACGGATATATGGGGTAAATAAAGTAAAATACACATCCTTAAAACATCGATTACAATACCAACAAGCTTTATTGATGATTAGGATTAAGTTTTTGCCTGAGATTTAACTTCAAAACATTGGTAAACAAACAGTGACTGAAGTCAGTATTGACAGCAATCTATCAAATCATTGTCAGCTCTCTCCAGTTGTCCTCGGTGCGCCAAGTCCCACAGTGATAAAACAGGTTTTAAGGCTTACTTCCATCCAAAAGAAAGGAATGAAGATTAAATGTATATCTTGGAATCACCCAAATCCATCACATACTACAGACGGTATTAGTGGTATTTTCTAAGTTGCGTTTGCTAACTTTGCATCCCTGTCGTATCATCGTGTAAGGAATATTTCAGAATATATGAAAATCACCTTAACATTGCCATCCCGTCATTATGTTTTCAGCACGCGCAATATAGCGAAGTTTTAGAATAAGCGTAAAGTTTGAAATGCTTCTACATACTTACCGGAAACCATAGCATTGCCCTTCCAGCCAGAAAATAACCTTGTGTGGTTGATCGCTCTTTTTGCCAAACGGACTAAAAATTGTCACAAATTAATAAACAACAGGAAAATGGATTTCCTAAATTTTTTGGACAGAGTGCAAATAGAAATCTAAAATCATCACTCTTGAATATAAATATAGAATATCAGAGAAGATAACGTTAAACTTGTCGTTCAAAAGCTAGATAACATAAATAATTAGCTTACCCAGATTCCAACCAATATGACGAATACGAAGTAAAGCACAACCACGAAAATGTCCACCCAGTTGTCTAGGCCGGCTTCCATGGTTCTAACAGAGCAGAACAAATGCTTCACAATCTGTCGTTTCACCGGTAGATCCAAAAAATCTTAAACTGTAAGAAATATTTCTTATCATTCACTGGGTTCAACACAACATTGATGGGTTCGCGTTTGTTGGATATCGCGGTTTCGGTTTGCTTGTTTTTTGTTTGTATGGAAACCGCTCTGCAGGTAACTATTTTATCAAATAGTTTTCATAATTTAACAAACTTGTATACGGAAAACAATGTGCGCATGAGTTGTCGGGTAATGTAGTCTTTCTACAGATGCTACGCAATGACAAAAATAACCCGTGGAATTGGAAATCACTCGTGGATAGATGAGAGCATATATTTCTTATATTCTATATTTAAAACATCATGCTGCCATCGCTATTAATGATTGGACAGACTTTAAAATGTATGGAAAGGATATAAAATCGTTTAAAACTGTTTGCATGATTTATAAGGTCATCTCTCTGTAAAACATTGTGTTGGGGCGTAAGCTTTGTATGAGAGATTGACTGCCTTAATGCTCTAAAGCAATATTAATAACGGCACATGTGGCTGTTGAACCGAGTGAAGTATGAAATGGTTATTGGGTGTGTCCCAAGTGATAATCATAATTCAGTAAAAATACGAGATATATATAGCACTAAAATGACCAACGACACGAACAACCAGATTGTCAAATTTTCGGGACGACCCGTCCCTTCTTCAGGACAAACGATTGATTAATTTTATCTTGCTTAACGTCTCGCTCGAGAATTTTTCACTCATATGGAGACGTCACCAAGATCAGTGAAGGGTATCAAAGTTAGGCTCGGCGTTTATGGCCATTGAGCAGTGATGGTTCCTTAGCGTGCCACACCTACTGTGACACGGGTCATCCGTTTTTAAGGTCATATCCGAGGACCCGTGACATTCACACCTGATGCTGAGCGTTTGGCGATGGATCTGTCACTATCTTGATTAGGTAAACGGAATTATCCGTAGTCAAAATCAGTGTACCAAGAACGGCCTAACAATCGGTATGAAACACGTCGAACAGCATCTGACCAAATGACAGGTTTTATTAGCAAACTAAATCGTTAAAACGACCATATCATTCGGGAAATGCTGACTTTAAACAGAACTTTAAATGAAACCCATGCAACATCAGCTTGTTTGTCAGTAGCCTGTCTCGATTTGAAAACTGATCATACGCAGAACAAGCTTTTGCGTATCGAATCAGTTGAGAGATATAAACACCATATGCAGGTGATAATGGAATATTGCTACATAAATATGGGAAGTTGAAGATGGAGACGCTGAAATCATCCCGTTTGTCATGTTTAGTTGTTAATTTGCCATTAGCATCCATTTTCAATAGAATATATAAGTATGAAGCAGATGTGGAAGACTCAGTGCTGTCTTTTATTTCGAGTTTACTGGGATTTATCGAATCAACATATGAATGAAATTGTTTATTGTTGATAGATATTTAACATCTTCGATATATCTAAACGTCGAATTGAAGGCCAAAGCAAGAATTTTTTTGTCTTATAAAAGCTTTTGAATAAATTCTGCCTCATAGGAATATAAAAACGGGTCAACTAACAAAGGAACACAATTCGTGCCCATCGGAATTCCAATATACTGTTGAAATACCTGATAATCAAAGACTATTACGATATTGTCAATGAGGAACTCCAGCATAATTTTGATTTCAACTTCAGAGTACCTGTTCGTGGAATCAGAGTGGTGTTTAACAAAGTAATTTTTTTTGGATGACTGATCACTAGATATGAAAATTTCCTTTTTCCATTTTGTTGAAGAAGCTACTGTCTTTGATGTTAAAAAAGTCTAGTCTTTAATTTATCATGAGGAATGGTTGTGTAAACTGTTAAAAAGTCATAAGTTTTGATGTTGTTGATTTGAGAAAAGTTTTGCGATTCTAAATTTATTCAAAGTTCTTTAGAATTATTCAAAATCCACATTTGATTTACACCACTTTTGGCATATATATGCAGTCACACAATGCGTTTGACCTTTCTCCTTCACAGTCGTTAATATTTGCGTGAGGAGCAAAGATAGGGGCTTGGTTGAACATTTACTGAATCCAACAATGTATCTTTGTTTTTTGCGAAGTTTAGGAATTCATATAATTACATGACATATAACACACAAAACTAATGTCTTAAACTTTTGACAAATATGACAAGATAACTGTTGCATGAAAATACGGTATCTTACATAAAAATACTCCCCCCCCCCCCCCCCAAACACGCCAGTGCCCGTCAAAAAAACGCCTACAGATAAAACGATGATATTAGCTAAACAAAAACTCTAGAAAACGTACGTCCGTTGCTAATTGCTACTGAATGTAGGGAGTTTGTTAGCGGACTCACAAAATACCAAGAATACAAACATAATTATGTATAAATTTATATGAAAGTTTCTTTAACTCGTGTAGGACGTTAATAAAACAACTTCTGTAAAACAAACTTTATCACTGAGTAATTCTATTGGTCAAAACCCGAATTCCATTAATGGATCAGTCAATTTATAGGCTATACCATTTTATGTACACACCATAAATACAACATTTCCACGCTATTCTATCGAAACGTGGGGAAATGAATTCATCTTTACGTTACATTCATCTTTACGTTACATTCATCTTTATGTTACATTCATCTTTATGTTACAGTCATCTTTACGTTACAGTCATCTTTACGTTACATTCATCTTTATGTTACATTCATCTTTACGTTACAGTCATCCTTACGTTACAGTCATGAGAGGAACAGTCAACGTTGGCTTTCAAAACCATAAAGACTACGCCAAAAAGCCACAAAACATATCGCCTGTCTCCTTCAATCTGAATCAGAGGTTATCAAAAACCGTCAATTCATCAAACACCCTAAGTACAGCGTCTAGTCCGAGAAACTTCCTAAATAAGTGTCTACTCTGAGAAATATCCTAAATAAGCGTCTAGTCCGAGAAACTTCCCAAGTAAAGCATCTAGTCCGAGAAATATCCTAAATAAGCGTATACTCCGATACACCCCTTAAATAAGCGTCTGCTCCGAGACACATCTAAAATAAGCGTCTGCTCCGAGACACATCCAAAATAAGCATCTACTCCGAGACACACCTTAAATAAGTGTGTACCCCGAGACACGTCCAAATTAAGTGTCTTCTCCGAGACATATCCTAAATAAGTGTCTTCTCCGAGACACGCTCAAAATTAATGTCTTCTCCGAGACACATCCTCAATAAGTGTCTATTCCGAGACACATCCTCAATAAGTGTCTACTCCGAGACACATCCTAAATAAGTGTCTACTCAAAGACACATCCTAAATAAGTGTCTACTCCGAGACACATCCTAAATAAGTGTCTACTCCGAGACACATCCTAAATAAGTGTCTACTCCGAGACACGAAGTAGCGCGTCTACTAAGAGATATTATATCTCAAGTAAAGTGTCTACTCCGAGACATATTCGACTCTACAGTACTCACACTTCCTGGCATTGTTTGGCTGTGTTACTTTCCAAATGAAAGGTCGTGTAAGATCGATATCTGATTCCTATTGAGTTTTCTTTCTCCCTTGGTTAATTGTGACTGGTTCGCATGCCAGTAGTGAAACAGAAGGAACTCACTCTTCTTAGGCACCGGGTCTTACTGGGGATTCGTGAAGGTCTATTTCGCAGAATCGCACCAACCATCAGGGTATGGTTATATCAAGTAGATATACAGAAACCAGCGTAGGACATGTTTGTCATAAATCAAATTTGTTCAAGGCATGTTAAAGCAGTAAAATGATTTAAATATGTCTGCTCAAGTGCAACAACAAAAAGGTTACCTTTCTTCTAGCATTTTAATTTAAAGAAATGAGATTTTCAAAATATAGATAAGAGTCCTCGTTCTATGGCCCAAATAAATTTACATAAATTTAATTTCTTTAGCCTTCTCGTTTTCATTATTAAATGACACACTTTTTTTTTACAACCTCCAGTTTCCTTTTTGTGAAAACTTTATCATATACTTTTGAATTGCAGACAATGCACATTCAAGATGATAAGAAAATGATAAGTCAAACTATGTCAGTGATATCAAAGGAAAGCTTGTCAACCATTCTACCAAATAAATGAAGCAATGGTATATTACTATAGCATAGCAAAGCCGTCGAATCCCACGTTCCAACAAAGTGTTTTAGATAAAGACGACCTTGTGAATCGAATGTTAAGTGCAGAATCTGTCAAATCATAAATAACGGCGGCAACATGGTGTTTTAAAGAAAAAATAAGGTAAGAGGCTCAGAGCTATATCACCTGAGTGTTAATTAAAATGTATTAAAAGTCCCAAAGGCTATGAAATTTCTAACAAGAGTTGTCAGAAGACAACATAGCTCGCCAGGAAGCATTAATCTACTAGATATATCCCTTTAGTTCAAAAGGTTAAAGTTTTTGAAAAAGATGTCGAAGTCCAAGGTTACTAAGTCAAACGTTTCAATTTCTTACCATATCAAAAACCTCGGTCATGAAGCATCTGAATATGAAATATCAAATCCCTATCCCCTTGGTTCAAAAGATATAGCCAAGATTAATGTTTTTGAAAAGTAGGTCAACGTCCAAGGTTGATATTTCTGGTAACAAAAAATGCCCTCTTATGAGGAATCTACATTTGAAACATAAAAGCCCTATTACTCTTAGTTCAAAAGATATAACCAAGGTTAAAGTTTTTTTTAGCAGTGGGTCAGAGTCCAAGGCAAAGGTTATTAGGTCAAATGTCTTCTACCAAAACAAAGGTCTCTTCATTAGGCATCTATATATAAATATAGATTGCCCTATCTCTTTTGGTTCAATTGATATTAGGTTTTTTATTTTAAAAAAATAGGTCAAAGTTCAAGGTCACATGGTTAAAAGTCATGATACTACAACAAAGAACTCTTCATGAGGTATCTATATGTGAAATATCAAAACTCTATTCTCCTTAGTTTAAAAGATAAAGCTCAGGTTAAAGTTTTTAAAAAGTATTGATTGATTGTACATTGTCTAACGTCCCTCTTGAGAATTTTGCACCCATATAAAGACGCCATCATTGCCGGTGAAGGGCTGCAAAATTTCGGCCTATCCTCAGCGCTTATGGCCTTTGAGCAAGGAGGAATCTTTATCGTGCCACACCTGCTGCAACACGGGGCCTCAGTTTTTGCGGTCTTGTCCGAAGGACCGCCCCATTTAGTCGCCTCTTACGACAAGCAAGGAGCAATGAGGACCTATTGTAACCCGGATCCCCACGGGACCAAAAGAAAGGTCTCTCCATGGGGCATCTATAGGTGAAATATCAAAACCCTATTCCCCTTGGTTCAAGTAGGCCAAAGTTCAAGGTCAAAAATATTGGTACCACAAGGAATGTCTCTTCATGTGTGTGTGTGTGAGTGTGTGCGTGTGCGTGTGAAATATGAAAACCCTATCCTCTTTGCTTCAAAATATATATAGAGTCCAGGTTAAAGTTTTAAAAAAACAGGTCAAAGTCCACAGTAAATGTCATTAGGTCAAAACTCATGGTCCAAAACAAAAGTTTTTTTTCATGAGGCATCTAAATGTAAAGTATCAAAACCCTATCCCTCTTGGCACAAAAGATACAGCCCCGGTTAAAGTTTTTTTTCTTTAAAGTGTGACGCCGACACCAGGGTCATGACAATAGCCCTTCGGACAGTCGTTCCGGCGAGATAATAATGTTCCTGTTCTCCAAACGAATTAGTATTACTTCGTGAAATCATGACAGTTTTCGAGATGGACTCTGCCTACGTGTTTTTGCCACCAAAAATATGAGATGGTAGGGTATTTGAAAAAATTCAAATATTTAGTGAAAGGTGTAAATAACGAACGGTGATCAATCTCATAACTCCTATAACGAATACAAAATAAAGAGTTGGGCAAACACGGACCCCCAAACATACCAGAGGTGGGGTCATGTGCCTAGGAGGAGCCAGCCGTGAGTTTCAAAGTGACGGATTATATCAACTGCTTTGAATATACAGTCCACGAACACTAAACACTCGCGGAAGAGGGTTAACTTGTCTGTGTCTCACCATGTTTGTTTACAAGCTGTCGATATCAGAATGCAGACGATGGATTTATATTGAATGTAAAATATTCTTCAGTCCCTTATAAATTTGTATTGCAAAATATATTGATTAATTTTATGATAATAAAATTAAATTATAAATTATTGACTTTACTGTTGTATGAGCAAAACCCGAAATGAAGACAAGAAGTGTATCATTTTTATCATAATCATAAGGCATTTCATAGAATAATGACCGGCATTCCTTTGGTCTTTGCAATAACCATGGTAGAACATGTGTTATATTAACACTATATGACTATTTTGGACCCGCCATAAAGTCAAAACCCTGTTGTTGATATATTCATAAATTTTGGTAAATCACTTTCTGCTTCTCGTTAATATGCATTTAGTTTTCAGATAGTATCATCAAAATTAAAGAAGTCTTTCAAATGGTAAACAGATTCAATCAATATGGCCATTTTGGCTACACCCTAGTACCAAAACCCCTATCCCTGAGATCATGAAATTTACAGTTTTGATAATGGGTCACCTGCTCCTTCTAAATATCCATTTACTTTGAGCTTAATATCAATAACATTAAAGGTGCTAGTAAAATATTTTACTCATACTATATGCCGCCCCGCTCTGTAGTCGGAGCCTCTACTCTAGGGATCATGAAATTTACAAATTTGGTAGAAGCTTCCATTTTCTACATGACTAAGAGATACATCTAATTTTTCTTACAGATATATGGTTGTAAAGAAGAATATGCTTTGAAAATTGTCATTTTATTGTAGTTTTTGTCCCAAACCTAAGGCCCCGGAGGTGCGGAAGTCCTTTGACAACTTATATTCTCATTGTACCGAAGATGTTCAATGCTGAACCTGAAAAGAATTGGAATAGTAGCTATCGATAAATTTAAAATCTCCATTGTTAATGCACGACTGACGATGAACGACGACGGACGCAGACCAATAGCAATAGGTCTCCTGAGTGAATCAGGTGACCTAAAAAAAATATACGATTGGTGGGGATAACACCCTGGCAACTGTCCACGAATGACCTCGGATTCCATGGCCGGGTTACCGACTGTCATTGAGTAGCAATCAGCCCGGGGGGTGGGGGGGGGGGGGTGGATTCCACATGGTACAATTGGTAATGCTATAGTCTCATGCTCTTCGTAAGCATACATCTAATATTTTATCACAATACCATGTAGTAACGACCCCGTGTTACCAAAATCAAACTCTAAACGCCTGATCAGAAAAATTGATCATCACTCTTTTACCTCATTAGCTCTGTCCTAGAGCCAGAACCTCCAACGCAGCTGTGGAGTGTTTCACAATATTACAATGCACACAATTTTTCATAGTACATGTATAAAAAGACGATTTTAAAAGATTAAATAAATTTCTCGTTATATCCTATTAGACCCTGAACTCCTGGTCCCGGAGAAGGTGGATAACTACATGTCTTTTACAACCATGTACACATTATTTCTTTAGAGATCCCACCCGGCCTAGAGTCTGATCTCTCGCCCACGGGTCATCAATTTCAGAAACTTATTAGAGGGATCAATGCTTCATAAACCTGTACAAAGTTTTTATTCCAGCTGTGCAGGGGCATGTGCAATGCTGGGTTCGAATCTTGGTCGCGACAGACCGAAGTCGTTTAAACAGGTAGTGACAGTTCCATCGCCAAACGCTCGGCATCAGGTGTGAATGTCATGGGTCCTCGGAGATGACCTTAAAAACAGATGTCACAAAGGTCTAAATTTAACGCCCTTTGAACAACGGTCTTGGTGACGTCTCCATATGAGTGAAAAAGTCTCGAGAGAGACGTTAAACAAGATACAATCAATCAATCAATTACCGCATTAGTTTGCTAGCAAAATTGTGAGCTAGTGAAAATCATGGTTCTGGCACATAAGCCTCCTGTAGGGTTTATATAGAATAGCCTTCGTCGATTGAACAAAAGGAAAGCAATTGTCCATTACTGATGAATTACGTGAATATTAGTAGATAATATGTTTACCATGGAGTTTTAACTGAAAAAAAAACATTACCTATTTCTTAATTAAGAGACATTTGGGGAACCCGACCTGAGACGAACCATTCATTCGTAACAGACTTTCTAAATATTATGAATTTGGACATCCTTAGAAATTAATATATTCCTTTTAATGTACATGAACACAGGTAAAGAGCACCATTTAAATCCCCAATGCACCAAGATAATGGTTATGAATGCATGATTTTTGCATTTATTCGTTATGATTTGATAAAAGAAAGCAATAAAAAAAATGTAAGTATAATTATGTACACGTACGTACGGATTATATCAATGAATAAGAAACATGTTTTTAGTTTTATTGATAAAATGATATACACAAGAGTTGCTATAACATAATGACGCAGTTGTAAGACTATGACAATGTGTACATCAGCGATGACCCATGAATTGAATGTAGAGGGCCAGGGTAATCATTTTTTATCTCTACTTTGAACACATCGCCTTCCTTTGAATCAAGTTTCTGCATTTTTATTTGGTATAAAGTTCCTTTGGTGTCTTCGTTTTAGATCGCCGTGGAGCCTGTGTATTGGAATATAAGGGGAAATTCTACAGACCACTTCTCGTCGTATCCACGTGAGAAGATGTTTCCTTGGTGACTGATGCACACGTGATCCCCGATTTTGAATTTTAAGTGGTTTTTCACTCGTTTGGTTTTAAGGTAGCTCATTACACTAAACTTTTATCTAATGGCTCCTTAAAATACCTGTTATGAAGAATGATTTCGCCATTGAAAGAGCGACACAACCTCTTAATTATTTTATATGATTTTTTGTTATTTTTTTTCCGGAATGGTAAAAGGGTCTTTTGTTTGCAAATAATAGATTATAAAGTCCTAATTTTTCTTCCTCTCTGCAAAAATAGCCTTCCTTGAGAGTTAAAACACTCGAACATGACTATCCGTTCGCTTTGTATACCCCTTTACTAGCTATGACGTCACAGCCTACTGCACTACGTTACGAAGTCACAGCCTACTGCACTACGATATGCGGCGAAGTATGAAGCGCGAGTTCGAGGACTTGCGTACTAAGGCTAACCCCTTTACATGTTCCAGTTCCAGTGATAATGGTCAAGTCGAATATATCCTGAACTCTCGGGCATCGGGACCTTCAGACACCGGCAACCCATATATCAGCAGAACACTCAGATTTTGAACGCCAAGGAATCCGGAACACTCAAATTCCACGGAAGTCCCTACTCACCCCACCCTTAGAAAACTTATTTAAAATCATCCGGAACATCTCGGGCCTTTCACAGACAAATGTCTGTAAAAGACCTGGGGTGTTCCGAATGCTTTAGAGATGACACTCGGATTTTAACCAAATATATCTCTTGTTTTGCTGACCCACACACCAATAGGTACAAAGCTGTCTGAATAATGATAAACTTCTCAACATTATCATACTGAATAATAAGTACAAAACTGTCTGAATAATGATAAACTTCTCAACATTATCATACTGAATAATAAGTACAAAGCTGTCTGAATAATGATAAACTTCTCAACATTATCATACTGAACAAACATCTAAAAGAAAAAAAAATACATGTTCAATAATTTATTGAGATGTAACAACTTGTGCAGCTTCTTACCTGTATAGAGTCATTATTTGTCATGATACGTTGTCAAGTATTTCACAGTATTGGAGATTTAAATGTTTTTAAGTCCCTACCTATGTTGGTTTCAGATGACTGGGTTCTGTTGAGGATGAATAACACACCAGGGAAATCTGATACGGAGGGAAAGTGTACAATAATGCTCTGAAATTAAAAACTTTTAAATTTACCTTATCTAGTATTTTTTAAAGATGCAGATTTAGAAGAAAGCAACAACAAAAATCCTTGCCACACTTGAACCTACGATGTACAGATCAATTGTCGACACGCTAACCTACTGAGCTACCCAGCTAATGTACATGCACTCTGGTCCATCGATATACATTAGTAACTTCCGTGAAACATACAAGTAATCCCGAATACATAAGGTTAAGTCGAAGCGCAGTTGGGAACATTTTACCTCCAAAACTGAAGATCAATAAATTAAAAACCTCACAGAACAATACAGTCTACAGGGGTCATTCATAATTGTCAACCATTGTACCATTTTCCAAAGTGTGCAAAAAGCACGCTCGGGGGGAGGGGGGGGGGGTAAAAAATCGACAATTTTACCGTACGCTCTTTTTTCTCTTCCGGATATATTTCATAAAAGTATTGGTCATGTTACAAAAGTATATAAAAAAGACGACAAGATAAGACAGAGAACAAGATAAGACAGAGAAATCTTTAATTTTTTTCTATAAAAACAAAAATCTATTATGTACACAAGATTTGCACCTTTATAAAACATTATATCATTCATATATAACAAGAAATAGGGGTACCAATATCAAAGAACTCATTGTTTGAACTAAATTGCTCATAAACTTGATTGTCGATCTTCTTGTTGGGAATTTAAAAATGGTTAATGTACACTTTGAGGGGGTGGGGGTCTCAAAAGTGTGCTTTTTGCACACTTTGGAAAATGGTTGACAATTATGGATGACCCCTTAATTGATATTATACAAATTATACATTGTTAATATTAATTCAGTTTCTGAATGTTTAGCCGAACACACCTGTCAAAGGAGCATATGCATACCTGTCGAGTACTTCTGTTTCACTCAATACTGTGTAAATTTAGTTTTATCAAGTTGTGTACCAGTGATAAAAGGTGAAGATAACGAACAGTGATCAATCTCATAACTCTTATAAGCTATACAAAATAGAGAGATGGGCAAATATTTATATCTTTAATAATGAAGAAAGTGATGCCGTTAACACGGTACGTTAAGGAGGTATGCTACACCAGAGAAATGTAGTATGGGTGAAAAGTGGAGGATATGTACAACAATATTTTGAAATTGAAAACTTTCAAATTTACTTTATTTAAACAAAAAGTACAGTTTTAGTTGAAAGCAATCTGAGAAAAATTTAAAACCCCTGCTGGACTCTAACACGCGATGTACAGTTCAGCAGTCGACGTGCTAATCTACTGAGCTACTATGCTAGGTGAGAATTTTTTAAATGAATAGACAAATGTTGCTGATATTTACATTTTCCACCATGTTTTAATTTAAAAGGAGGTCAGTCATTATGACGATGTAGAGTACATCCTTAAGAGCGAATTGCGGACATTTTACGGACAAACTTAACATAAAAGTGCTTCGCACTTTTATTCAGTTTGTGAGTAAAATGTCCGGAGTTTACACGTCGATAAATTCTTTAAAAAGAATGTTTAATCCTATAATATTTAACTTTCGTAAACAATAAATATGACACGAGCCTTGTTTACATGACAAACAATTATGAGCTATCCCATGTAACACGACAATTGACATTCACACTCACTACGTGAGAATTTATTCAAAAACTTCTACCTGAGGAGAAAAAATCTCTTCCTGTGGCCTTCAATTCGACATTTAGATATATCGTATTAACTTTCATTCATAAATATGCCGATTCGATATATCCCTGTGAGCTCGAAATAAAGACACCACAGAGTCGTCCACTTCTGCTTCATACTTAGATATTTTATTGAAAGTAGACATTAACGGAAAACTGACAGCTCAACTGTATGACAAACAGGTTGATTTCAGTTTCTCCATCGTCAGCTTCCCATATTTATGTAGCAATATTCCATTATCACCTGCATATCGTGTTTATGTCTTCCAACTGATTCGATACGCAAGAGCTTGTTCTGCGTATGATCAGTTTTCAAATCGAGTCCGACTACTGACAAACAAGTTGATGTTAAAGGAGTTTCACCAGTCTCGTTTAAAGTCAGCATTTCGCAAATTCTATGGTCGTTATAACGATCTAGTTTGCCAATACAACCTGTCATTGGTTCAAATGCTTGGTTCTTCATACACTGATTTTGACAACGGATTACTCCGTTTAACTGATCAAGATATAGGGCTCACGGCGGGTATGACCGGTCGACAGGGGATGCTTACTCCTCCTCGGCATCTGATCCCACCTCTGGTATACCCAGGGGTCCGTGTTTGCCCAACACTAAATTTTATATTCATTATAGGAGTTATGAAATTGATCACTTTTCGTTATCTTCACCTTTTAAATATAAATTTCATTAACAAAAAATCGTAATCATATAGTCTATATATAATGAAATGTTTGTTATTTGTCAGTGGATTTCTACCATTGTGTACATACTTTGTGAGATATGCTTTAACACATGGTCGCAGCGCATAATTCGCTAATTAAACGCCTTTGTACGTCCAAACAAATGCATATATTTTACTTAGTGTCACAAATATGGTATTCAATGTACTATCTCACGCTGCTGTATATACTTGTCAAATTCAAAAATCCATAATATCGAAAAGCGATAACTTCAGTATAGCCAACGCCTTGGCATCTTCGATATTTTTTCATTACATTTCTTTTATAAACTATGGCAAGCCCTTTTACTATTTATTCGAAAAATAAGATATCTCTTTAAATCAAAGAGATATCTCTCATTTTAAAGAGATGTCTCTTTAAAATGAGAGATATCTCTTAATCTTAAGAGATATCTCTCCAAATAAGAGATATCTCTTTCTCTTAGAGAGATATCTCTTTCACTTAGAGAGATATCTCTTTCTCTTAGAGAGATATCTCTTTCACTTAGAGAGATATCTCTTTTACTTTTAGAGATATATCTTACACTTAGAGAGATATCTCTTTCACTTTAAGAGATATCTCTTTCACTTAGAGATATATCTCTTTAAGTTAAAGAGATATCTCTTTCACTTAAAGAGATATCTCTTTCACTTAAAGAGATATTTTTCTAAGAATTCCTAGAGAGATATCTCTCAAAGTATAAGAGATATCTCTTTAATCATTGAAAAAGAGGTATCTCTCAAAGAGAAAGAGATATCTCTTTCCAATATTTTTATTAGTTTGAATACTTGAGGAATTCTCCCTAAAACGGAAGCCCGCCAAAGCAAATCTTACCATGTTGGCTGGGGTGTTGCTAAAACGCGGAACGGAAAATGGAACGGAAGACGGAACGGAACGGAAAACGGAAAATATATTATGCAATAATGTTATGAGAAGGTCAACATTTTGCAAAATCAAAAGGCTTATTATGAACAAGGGATACAGAAATTACAGAGAGAACAGAAAGTCATCCTCAGAATCCACCATTTCATGTTGATACCTCATACTTATGGAGCATACTATTGCATTATTATGTATTTTTACATGGTGTATTTTGTGGATGAATGTACCAATAGGCGCTTGCTTAATAATTTGCATAGTAAGTTTTAATAAAAATACCAAGCAAGCGCCTGTTGGCACCATCTTTTTTTCCCGGCTTTGTCATCCCTCCCCCCAGATTTTGACGGTATGTTGTTCCACAAATGAATAAAAAATGAATAAGATAACATACTGAAAGACTTGAATTATAATTGAACCCCTTTCAAATTCTATTACTTTATTCTGCCTGATATCGTAAGATAAAATTTTATGAGCCCATCCAATGAATAAAAGGTACCTACAACCCCACCTCTCCCCCCACCTCTCCCCCCCCCCCCCCCCCCAACCCCGAAAACAACATTGTAAAAGATAAAATAATTTTTTAAACAATTTTCCCCAAACATAGCCTTTTTAAATCGAACGTGCTTTTAATCGAACTACATATGTTTAAGATAACTGAATTTGAATTTGAATTTAGTTCTACACCTGGTACAATATACATTTATGTATCACATCAAATTTTAAAGCGAACGAGTCCGGTGAAGAAAAAAGTTTTGCCGCATTTGGGATGAATCTATGTGAAAGTTCGTACATTTACCGATATCCTGCGGAATAGTGTTGAAACTGAAGAGATACAACAGGAAAGAAAGATTGAAACAAAACCAATGTTAACTAGGGTGAAGTTTACGACCAATAGTAAGAGGTATTAACAGATTTATTTCATAATATATGAAATAGCAAAAGCTAACACGGAATTCTATACAAGAATTTAGTTTAAAAATTAACTGTCAGAAGTTCTCCCTATTTAGGATTGGAGTGCTGCGGTTAGTAAGTCTCCTGTTAGTTGAAAAATAATAAATCAAACACACGGTGTTTAACTTGTTGACTAAATAAGATCATGAATTATTATTTATTGTTTTATACATACCACACTCCCTGTTGTAAGTACACACATACACGGTATTATGTGTAAATACATGTACATGTGCGTTAATGACGTTTTGCCACAGGGGGGGGGGGGGGGTCTAAACCACGTGTGTTCTTTTTATTCTTTACCCATAGGTGTCACTGCTCGCTAACACCTCTGTCAATGCCGAAATTTCAAAATTCTTGTAAAATGCCTTGTAAATTCTTATACTAACGTTTTATTAAATTCGCTTACTCAATTTATGATGCAAAATTTTAAGATAAAGTTGTTTTATTGCTTGTAAACAATTCCCAAATTGTTGATTTTAATCAAAATGAATCCCCCCTCCCGATTTTTACCGCTATCTTATCTACATTAATCATTCGAATTCTTAAATTCCGTTCCGCGTTTTAGCAATACCCTGATGGCTGCAATCCCGTGAGAAAAGTTTGCTTTTACCGCATGTGAAATGTATACATGTACAGGTAACAAAAAACAAAGACAATAAATTGATGAAATATACAAGCTAGACTAGATTTCGCCTCTCGGCAACTTGACAATGTTACCCCCAACAACTTCTTCAACCTTTCCCGCCATTTGTAGGCTAGAAGTATTTTGCTTGGTTAAAAAATAGGGTTACATCATTTCAATGACAATGCAACAGGAAGAAGTCATTATGATCACCGGGGGAAAAATCTAAAGAGATATCTCTTAAGGTTAAAGAGATATCTCTTTTTGAAAATTTAAAGAGATATCTCTCTAACTTAAAGAGATATCTCTTTTTACATCGATAGAGAGATATCTCTTTACGCTAGAGAGATATCTCTTTCTGTTTGAGAGATATCTCTCTAGCTTTGAGAGATATCTCTCAAAGAGAAAGAGATATCTCCCAAGCGTAAAGAGATATCTCATTTGTTTAAAGAGATATCTCTTTAAACAAAAGAGATATCTCTTTTGGTTAAAGAGATATCTCCCTAGCGTAAAAAGATATCTCTCTAACTTACAGAGATATCTCTTTAATCAATAGAGATATCTCTCTTATTTAAAGAGATATCCTATTTTACGAATAAATAGTAAATGGCTTGCCATGATAAACAGCTAATATTCAATGTTAACACTTAAAAAGGCTTGATCACCCAAACGTTTGTGTATACGCCTAACATTTTTCTGAACTCAAAGCGAGGCTTAAAGAAAATTCTTATCAAGACGCTGATTGGCTAGTTAAAAAAGATAGCATATTTACGGAAGCCTATAGGTGATAGGGTATAGAATTAATATTCATTTAACTGGCGGCCGCCACTTCATTTATACATGGCGGCTGCCAATTGCAAAAACAATTTAATACGTATTGCTGAGTGATTATTTTGGAAAGATTTAGATTAGTACGCAAACACGCAGCATCCCTTTTCAACGTGTAGGGGCAGTCGGTGGAGAAATTGTCTTCTATAATTGTTGACAAGCAGAAAGGAACCTAAAAATGTCTCTTTTGCCCAAATTTCATATTCCTAAATTGAAGGGAGTGGGCTCCGTTCGTTCTTCAATTCATCAGTTCATTCATCATTACATTTTTAACATTCATTACTACCACCAAAAGATTGGGATGGTGGCCAATCCGCCAATTAATCTTATTTCACATGTGAAAATGACTTACATTTGAAAATAACAGAAAATGAACGTTGTCAAAAAAAGTCGAGAGGGGTCAGCACCCTGGTTCTACGTGCCTGACACGTTTGTATATTAGGTACACATAAAGATTTGCTCATGCGCGAATCTGTCGACATTTGATATCGTGAACATTTATATAACTTTGTAAATTAACAGCACAAGCGAAAAACAACAATGCTCTTGATTGGATAACACATACATATTACTAAGTATTGGGGAGGGATATTACAGGGATTGCACCCCTTTCATTTTGAGAGAAAGAGAGAGGAGTTGAATAACTGGCGGCTGTCATACATTATGTATAAATTAAGTGGCGGCCACCAGTTAATTTATGAGGCGGCCGCCACTTAATCTAACTGGCGGCTGCCATATAAATTAAGTGGCGGTCGCCAGTTAATTCATGTGCCGGCTGCCACTTAATTTATATGGCGGCCGCCAGTTAATAAGTTGCGGCCGCCAGTTAAATGAATATTAATTCTATACCCTGGCACCTATTGGCTTCCGTAGATATCACTTTGAATCGAACACTAGGGAGTTGAAGCATAACTTTTCCATACAAAGAAAAACGGATTCAATGTTAAAACATTTTTCTCCAGCTTGGACTCTTTCTTGCGTGACTATTATGACAGCTGAATGTGACCCTGATTTAAAATATTTTCAATTAATCCTGAGAAAGTAAATTTGCATATTTGAGTTCATACAAGGAACTCACAATTTTTATCAGGCACTATTGCAAACAAATTTTCCTTCAATTTTTGTGTACTAGATCAGCGCCATTCATCTGGGATTTTTTTTTCTCTCTCTATAGAAAGTATCCAGACGATTGTTGGGAATACACTGTATACATAAACGTATAAAAAATTTAAGTTGAAATATCGTAATTACCATATATATATATATATATATATATATATATATATATATATTTAAAAAATATGAAAAGAAAACACAGAAATCCTCCGTAAAGCTTTAGCGCTTTCATTATATCTTCAGAAGCTTCTGAAGATGTAATGAAAGCGCTAAAGCTTTACAGAGGATTTCTGTGTTTTCTTTTCATATTTTTTAAATATTATATCTGATTACTGAGACTCTATTTCAATAAAAAAAAAAAAAAATATATATATATATATATATATATATATATATATATATATAAAGTTAAAAATTTTAACGGAAGCGCTTTCTTTTCATAATCCTCAGGCGTTACATTTTTAAAAAGTTTTGAAATAGCCTGAGGATTATGAATTTTGGATTTTAGTGGTGCAGTTGTCTATAAACGATGGAGATATTTATTCCTATTAATTTTCATTTATACTTCTTATTTTCCCAATTTTATTTCAATATTATAATTTTTTTCCTTGATCTTAATTCTAACTTCCTGTTTTCTCAATTTTATTTTATTTCTAAGATACGAAATCAGAAAGTTATAATTAGAATTTTAGAATACCAAAAATTGGATTACGAAAGTGGAGACAAGAAAGTAAAAAATAAAAGTCAGAATTAGTCACTCTTGTTGAAAAATTAATACGCCAGGGGGCTCTACTAGCACAGTTGTACACAGGTGGTATTCTCTCAAGATTTTACGCACGAAAGAATTTTTTAAATATCTATCACCGAAAACTACCTTTGATGAATGATACATTTATATGGGTTGAATCGCCGTGTCCTACACGTTGATCACTACCGTCCGATTGACAAAGGACAACACCTGTTACAATGTGTAATCGGACTTATTTCATCAAATGACATCAAATAATCCAAAATGATTAATATCAATAAGTTAGATGATCACAGGTGGGGATGAAGGAACGCGCTCCTTGAATATTTTTTTCCCCCGATTATATACTGTAGACTTGTTCTGGAACCCTAGATATCATACTTTTTAAAAGTCTTTTATAACAAACCCCAAGCAAAAAGGGAAAAGAGAAAAGGCTAGATCTGAGTAAGTCTTAGATGCTGAATTTATTAAAATTTAGATCCATTTTGTTTAAACTTGTGAAGTGCGAATAAATCACCATACACAGATAAATAGTAAATGTCTGTATACTTGAATACATTCAAATGAAAAAGTGAAGATAACGAACAATAATCAATCTCATAAATACCATAAAGAAATCAAACGTTGGACAAAAACACGGACCCCTGGAAACACCAGAGGTGGGATCAGGTGCCTAGGATAAATAAGCATCCACTGTCGACCAGTCACACCCGCCGTGAGCTCTATATCTTGATCAGGTAAATGGAGTAATCCGCTAGCAAAACTTGGTATGAAACACGTCAGACAACATTCTACCTCATATGACACATTGTATTTGCAAATTAGATCATTATAATGACCATAGAATTTGTGAAATGCTGACTTTGAATAAGAGTGTTGAAACCCATGTAAGATCAACTTATTTCTCAGCAGAGTGTCTCGATTTAAAAACTTATCATACGCAGACCATGTGAGAACTAGAAGAATACTAAATAATCATTTAATATCGTTTGTAACACACAATTTGGTTGACTGAGCAACATATTCTATTTTCAACAATATAGATTTCTATGAAAAGCATTATATGTTTTTGGGGTGATGGGAGGGGGGGTGGTCAACAGACTCAACACATCCTTAAAATATATTTAGTGTAGTTTGTAAGCGTCGAGTCAAATTTAAGTTAAATGAATGTTACTACAGCAAAAAGTTGGTTAGGGTGAAGCAATGTATTAAAGGAATCAAAAAGTATCTTACGAAAATGACATACCTCTTACATGGGAAAAAACCACAGCGTTGATTAATTCGGGTTGCGACAAACATTGATTTCCATAGTAAACAGGTGTGTGCACGTAGATGCTTCAAGCGCAGACTCCCAACGTGTTCAGTCACAGTAGACCTCTAACTTAAAGCGTATAACACTATACAATAAAATGCATGTAGTCGCAAAACAATTGTACGACTCGTCACAATAGTTTCAAGGTTAAAAAGTGTGTGTGCGTGCGTTCATGTGGGTGCGTGTGTCTGTGCGGGTAGGTGCGTGGGTGGGTGTGTACAGAGGACTATTTCATTGTCATAATTTGAATGAAAATATAAATATCAACAATACATGTACATTCCTTTTATTTAATTGCTTAGCTGGGTAGTTCAGTAGGTTTACGTGTCACCTACTGATCATGGTTCATGGTAGAGTCTAGCAGAGGTTTAATTTTTTATTTTAGATTACTTTGTACTAAAACTGTATTTTTAGCAAAATAAGGTATATGTAAAATTGAATCTTCAATTTCAAAATATCATTGTACATATCGTTGTACATATCCTCCACTTCTCATCCATTCTACATATTTCTGGTGTTATTCTTCTCTTTAAAGCGCAATTATCGAACTTTACAAGGGATTTAGACAAGACCTCCTTAGGATTGAACTAAGGTCAATTCTACAAACATTTTCACAAAGGTACGTATATGAAAGCGTTTCACTTGCTGGTTTCTTTGAACGCTTAATTGACTTTGCCACTTAAATCTGAATAACAAACATCCATTACTTGAGCTGTTAAAGGGATATTTGGTCGATTTAAAAAGAAAAACGTCGAATTCTACAAGATTATAACGAATCCATTTCTACTCATGCGTGCTCTAATCAAGATTTAGTTCACATAAAAAGGCATCAAAACAAACTATTTTTATATCGGAATATAATTTGAATCCAATATCAGTAAATGTGCCGAAGGGATTATCAACAAAATAAAGTGACATTCATAACACGAAGACGTTGACACTATTCGGGTTTTACTGTTTGGGTTTGGATGTACTCAGGAGTACGGTTTAGAAAGGATGTACTCAGGAGTACGGTTTAGACAGGATGTACTCAGGAGTACGGTTTAGACAGGAATACGGTTTAGACAGGAATACGGTTTAGACAGAGTACGGTTTAGACAGGATGTACTCAGGAGTACGGTTTAGACAGGAGTACGGTTTATACAGGAGTACGGTTTAGACAGGAGTACGGTTTAGACAAATTGTGCGGTTTGGATAGTTTTCCAGTAAATTGATTGTACGGTTTGGATAGTTTTCCAGTAAATTGATTGTACGGTTTGGATAGTTTTCCAGTAAATTGATTGTAAGGTTTGGATAGTTTTCCAGTAAATTGATTGTACGTTTGGATAGTTTTCCAGTAAATTAATTGTACGGTTTGGATAGTTTTCCAGTAAATTGATTGTACGGTTTGGATAGTTTTCCAGTAAATTGATTGTACGGTTGGATAATTTTCCAGTAAATTGACTGTGCGGTTTGGATAGTTTTCCAGTAAATTGATTGTACGGTTTGAATAGTTTTCCAGTAAATTGATTGTACGGTTTGGATAGTTTTCCAGTAAATTCATTGTACGGTTTGGATAGCTTTCCAGTAAATTGATTGTACGGTTTGGATAGTTTTCCAGTAAATTGATTGTACGGTTTGGATAGTTTTCCAGTAAATTGATTGTACGGTTTGAATACAGCAAACACATAGTACATACACGATGTTTCTCAACAAAATATTATTTTCCGTGACATTTCACATACAATGCACTTACATTCTATCTTTGTTTCTACAAATCCTTGAGTATATTACCAGGTTTGTTTTATGTTAGCATATTTTGATAGTTCCTGGTTTTGGCTAGTAAAAATGTAAAGTCAGATCATATGCATTGCAGTAAATTGTGTAAATGGACATTACTTTAGCAAAGGAGAGAAAAATCCAACGAGCTACCCAGACCGACATACAAAGTATGCTAATATTTCTACAATACAGAGGATTCATACCCATTAAATTGATTTCGGATATCATTAGAACTCTTCATAACGAAGAGATGAAAATATAAATTCAGAGAAAATGTCAGAAACGTTGTGCATATGTGGCAGAGTCATTTCTTATCTAATATGCATATAATGCATTCATATATGCATTGTTATTATTTCAATTTTCTGCCCTGTGTTGATTTAGTTCTTCAGTTGAACTACCCTCTCAAAGTCTTGTTTACCTAAAGTTCTTGTCCCGTGTTTACTAAAGCTATACAGCTCATCGGTTATAAATACAAAATATTTACAAATATATACAAATAAGATAGTCAACAGTCAGATTGGTTCCCGGTGACATCTGGAGTAAGACAAGGATGCATCATATCTCCTCTCCTATTCATCACTGCAATAGACTGGTGTATGAGAACAACACTAGGAAATGAAAATACAGGCATTAGATGGACCATGAACTCCTTCTTAGAAGATTTGTCCTTTGTTGATGACATCTGCCTTCTGTCAAGTAATGTTAACAACATGCAGAACAAAACAACAAAATTAAACGAAATTGCTCAAAGTATAGGCCAGAACATTAATGAAAAGAAGACCAAAGTAATGACTGTAAACAGTAATACAGCTCAACCAGTCAAGATAGGAAATAACATCATAGAAGAGGTTGAGGATTTCAAATATCTAGGCAGCATGTTAAATAACACCAATTGGATGGCGAAAGACATCAAAGCCAGAATAAGCAAGGCGAGAAACGCATTTTGCCAACGGCAATCCATATGGAGAAGTGGGTCGATCAGTATGAACACAAAACTGAAAATATACAACAGTAACGTGAAATCTGTGTTACTATGTGGGGCTGAATGCTGGAGAATAATACAAACTGACATGAAAAAACTCTCCTCATTCCATAACACCTGCCTCCGAAAAATCTGTAAAATCTAATGGCCCAAAAAGATATCGAATAAAGGGTAAAATGATTCATCTTCAAATGAGGACAGCAACAGCCTTGGAGTTGATTGCATCAAGATGTCAACAAACAGCAACCTTAATACCATCACCCTTTTCTGTTTCTCCTATAATCAGATTTGATAGCTAGATATGTACCATCTGTTAGCTTAAACATGTACCATCTTTAAGGTAGATCGATCCTCATGTGATGTCATAGATTTTTGCAAAAATCTTTATTCAATCAAAATTTCACTGATAGAAATATATCTTTGCTGGTACATATATTTCCTCTACTGCATGTCTATTGTACAATTATTTTCCTACTATCGACAATTAATTGATACATATTAGTATTTTTCTAAATTGTTGACATTAGATATTTTTCATTTTAACAAGTTTTTTTTCTATACTTATTATTCCTCTTTGCATATTTAATTCTGTGATTTTCTAATGTTGACCTGCACTTCTGTTATTTGTTTGTCTGACATCTTTTTTTAAAAAAGGTGGCTGCATAATACATTTTCTTTGGTTATTAATTGAATTAAACTATATTGTGTGGAAATGTATACAGTGTTTCCACTTTCAACCTATTAATATTGATAACTCACATGAGGGTGGAACTACCTTAAACATGTACCATATCTAGTATCTTAATTGTGTCTTATTTATATTTTATATTGAAGTTATATATATGTGAATTCTTTAAGGTTGCTATTGTCCTCAGATGAAGCTATAAACATTTCACTCTGCTGTTGAGAAATGGGTAATTACCATATTTTCTTTTTATCAAAAGACTGCACATGAAATGCCTGTAATACTTATCATTTCCATTAATGGAACTCTTCAAATTAAAGGCGCGTAAAGTCCTACTACCGGGACAACATAATGTAAACACATTACTTAGGCATACGTAATAATAACCGACTGCAAACCACAACACTGATTAAAATTTTAAAGTCAAATTTAGGAATTGATTATTCTTACAAGAAAACAGACGAACTTATTAAACTATGTGAGGAAGAGAAGCTACTTTTGCCAAATCTGACAGATATAAAGCGTCAATCGCAAGAAGAACTGTGAAGGGGAAAACCGACATGCACATCCAACACAAGAACTTTTCTTGTAATTAATGTGATGAATATATTTTTTAAGTTATTCTGTCAGACTATGAAGACATTCTATTTTATCATACAATTAGGACAGGTTCATATGGTCATATGGCGTGGACTTTGTAATCGTACACGTAACCCCCCCCCCCCCCCCCCTGTATGCCAAACTGCATTTTTTAAAGACGTTTATAACACGAATTAACACACCTAATACGTTTCCAAACTGCATCTATGGTAATTTGAAAATTACAAAATATTGATGGACTTGGGTGTCCAGAGAACATCGTTGTTTGGAATTTTTAAAATAGGTGTGGTGGAGTTTAAAAAACATGTAACATCTTTAATAAGATAGTGTTAGAATATTTGAAAAATGCAGTTTGACTAATGGTAATTTTATTTAAATACACTATGTATTTTAACTCTTAAAAAAGGGGGGGGGGGTGCTCTGAACGTTTCGTTTATGTCCCCGTAATCTCGCACTTGCTCGCGAGATTTGTGCATTTTCTTACCAATGACGCACAAGAGTCATCAAAGCGCGATAACTCCAACGAGCTGGTAATGAGAAGTATTGTTGAAGGAGGAAAACTGAGTTATTCCCCTTTAATTTGTCCATGCAGTCTCTGTATTCATTACTCTTTACTTATACATGCAACAGTATTTGTTCCTTTCTTTTTCCAAGTTGATAGTTTGCTATATTGCACTTTGATTTATATTTTGACATCACTTGTGTGTGCATATTGTCCATACTCAGAGTAGAGACAAATAAGTTCAAAAAAGAAATATTTGATAATAATGTAAATTGTGAAAAAATTATTGCAATGGTAGTAATTTAAAATAGATTAGAAATATTTTTTTATGACAGATATATGTATGTCAGCTTTTCATTTATAACAATCATAATGTAACAAAATGAATTTGATGTAAGAATCATTGTTTTTTGGGGGGTTTTTTTGGCCAAGAGATGTAGGGATTACACTCCCCCTCCACCTCTAGATTTACAATTGCTGTTCTTCATGAATTACATGCACTTATACCTGACAGTATGTTTATTTGTTTTCAATACATACCACATTTATCTATATTTTTGTTTAATATTTGATTCTCTTGAATGAATGTACATGAGATCATTACTTAACACTTCTGTAATTTTGGAGAGACAAAACTGAATTGTTCCCCTTTGATTTGTTAATGCAATATTGCTTACCTGCACATATCTTTAATTACAACGGAATTTGTTCATTTCTCTTTTCGAAGTTGATAGTTTGAATTTATTGTGTACCGGTAGTTTAATTTTTATTTTTGTCAACACTTGTGTGTTTGTTGTCCTTCAAAGATGTATAGTGGTGTCTTCACAAAATGATTAAAACACTTCTTATGATGTCCCATATATTTATGTCTATTTGTGAAGAATATAAGAAAGATTTGTGACATGATAATTATGATGCAAAGCACTAAAATTATACACATTCTAAACTACAAATTGTACATGCATTTCTATAGCATTACACAGGAATTGTAATATGACTTCTTTATATATATATATATATATATAACATGGAAACAGCAGAGTTGTTTTTAGATGTACTCTCTTTTTAAAAAAAAGCATTAATACATGTACATTGTACTATAATCATTGAATCATGTGAAAACCTGAAATATTAATCGAACATGTAGAGAGAGAGAGAGAGAGAGAGAGAGAGAGAGAGAGAGAGAGAAGAAAGAGAGAGAGAGACAGAGAGAGAAAGAAGAAAGAGGAGAGAGAGAGAGAGAGAGAGAGAGAGAGAGAGAGAGAGAGAAGGTTCTGGAAACATATCACTTTCAACATAATGGTATTATTGATATCAGTAAAATAATAAAGTTTGCTGTTCTCGTTCCTTCAACTCAATTTTGTGTTACTTTAAAACAATGCAAAAAAGGAGTAAATTATATACACTGAAGATGCACATGAAACTTTGAATCGAATGTAAAAACTATACAAAGAGAACAAATATGTTGGTTTATGATACTTATAGAAATTTACTTTTGGAAAATTAATCCAAATACAACATTAAGAACTTGCAAGATTAAAATCTCTGTGTTATCCTCTGTCTCAAAGTGAGACCATCATTGTCATTTCCTTGATATGCTGCATGGTGGTGAAACACTGGCACAGCTGCCTCATTTGTGGCTTGCAGGGGTATTTTGTCGAGGATAGCCTTGTTGTGGAGCCGAAAGCAGCATTCAATGATTTTGATGCATTTCTCCGAACCAAATTGTAAAGTCCCACCAGTCTTGTGCATACATCTTAAATTATAAAGAAAATAATTGCCTCTTATAGTTTTGCTTTTAATTACTACACATCTACATGTTTGTGGATTCGGACCTCCCCTTATACCTTCATTGTCCAAATATTTCACATAATGTGTAACCATTCAGTGATTTGAAGCCAACTAATTGAACAAAGTAGGTGTAATTCAAATTTGATGTCTAAATCAATTTTTAACAAAATATTTGAAATTTCTTTTAAATTACCTAAACCTGCTCTTGAGTACACCAAAAGCTCTCTCTACTGTATTTCTAGTGGAACAGTGGGCACGGTTGTATAATAATAATAAATAATAATAAGACCTTTATTTAACCAGGATTACATATTTAGCGATAACGCTAGTTTTCAATATGGTCCTGCATATAACATACATACAGACAGATATTAGTAAAATAAACACAGATTAAAAGAAGTAGAATACATATAAACTTAAGAAATAATTATGAATGTAAGATAAATAGAATACAAAATGAAGCTTAAAAAGTATGGTGATAATCTCTAAGATAATTTCTCTTAAAACACGCAACACTCGTTGAGTTTCTTATGTTTTGACTCAAGGCATTCCACACTGTGCTCCCTGAAATGCTGAAAGATCTTCTATAATATTCTGTTTTTGCCCTGGGTATATACAAAATATTTGAATAAGAATTTCTAGTTTGCCTCTGACTGACTTCTGATACATATTTAAAAACATTTAAATAATCTGGCATTAAACCATGTAAAACTTTATACACTAAAATGACTTTTCTATAGACAAAGTAATCTGATAGAGGCAACCAGTTAAGTTCTGTAAACATGACATTAGATGGTGTTTCAAAATTTCTGATGTTAAGAATTACCCTTGCAGCTCGTTTTTGCAATATAAAAAGCTTATTCACATTTTCAGCATTTCTTGGATTGCTCCATATAGTACAACAATATGTAAAATGTGGAAAAATCATAGTATTAAAAATCTTCAGCAGCGCATCGTTTGACATAAAATATCTTATTCTTCTTAAAATGCCAATTCTCTTGGAAATCTTGTTCATAAGTGATTCTATATGACTTTTCCAGGACAAAGTTTCATCAATAATAATACCAAGTAATTTTGACTCCTGAACACATTCTATGACATGGTTATTTATCACTAAATTTAATTTTCGATACTTTGATAATTTGTACCTCTGCTCCTGCTGATTTGATGGCTGAGCAAAAGGTGTCAGAAGCCACTTCTTCAAAGGGTACCCAGAATCCCCCAACAGCCATCCATCTGTTCCTTCCATAATGTTTGGGAGAGAGGAATTTGTTAGGATGAAGGAGTCATTTGTGGATCCAGGCCATCTCACCACTATGTTTGTAAAGCTAAAGGAAATTAGCAAATATTTTTATTAAATTGTTAAATATTTATGTACAATTCATAGGCAAATGAATATATGTATATAATTTTGCTACAATTTTTTTTAAATTTCAAAAAGTTCATTTTTGTAGTGGTCATATTACTTGTTACCTATGTATCTGTGATAACGTTTTACCTGAGATTTGCATCCACAACGGCCTGCACGTTGATGGCATGGAATCCCTTCCTACAGATGAATGTGGGCTCCTCATCACCTGCCATCCCTTGAATGGGAATCAGGGTTCCATCGATGGCTCCAACCACATTGGGAAAATTTGCAATTTTATGAAATCCTTCCTTAATGCGGACGAGCTCTGGCACTGAAGTGGGGAAATTTATATTCCCTAGTCTCAGACATAAAGTGGAACAGACTCTGTGCACAATTCTTGATGCTGAAGCTATGGAAATGCCATGACTATCTGCTACTTCTGATAGATAATCTCCCTTTGCCAGAAATCACAAGAACAAAGTGTCAAGATTAATGATTTTCAAGGTACCACCTTAGATGCATGTGGACATGACTCCCCCTCCCCACCTTGGGTTTGTATTGGGATTATGATTTTCTGACATTGAACATTGCATATATATGCAGATATGGGAAGTCTTGTCAACAAGCACATGTGGATATATATTGTACCATATTTTTTTCAAAGTGGGGAAATGGAGAAGGATAGATATGGATTTCACCAGTGGCATAAATATATGTTATAACATTAACTTTCCTTAATGATTCTAATTCTCTAATTCATTTTGGCTGGGATACAATTTGATATATAATGTATTCTTCTGCCAGTGTTCATCCAAAACAGGGGGGTAAGTTTAATTATATATTCTATGAATGTGATAATTTTGGTAATTTTTGCACAAAATTTCAAGAAATTGTATTCAAAATTTTACTTCAAGTTTCCTGAACTGTTTGGAAAGAGTGAATGGTTTTGAAAATGAATTTATCATTCAAAATAATTACCCAGTCAAAAATTTACTGAAATTATATAATATTGAATTTTAGGTCTCACCATTTCCTTGAAAATATAATGATCGAATTTCATGCACAGTAAATAATTTTCCTTACCATCGGGATCATTCTATTTCTCATACATTCTAATATTTTCTTGTGATTTATTTAGAGTTGCAAAATTCAGTAATTTTTAATTGTGTAATCAACATAAATTTTTTAGTTTAGTGGGAAAAATGCAAACATTGCATCTAATCCCAAAAAATAAATTTGCTGTTTGCCAGCTTACCATAATTAAATGAAGTATTATGATTTTTTGGTGGGGTGGTAATACACTACAATGTTAATGACCATTTAATTAAAATGTTCATTACTCAATGTTCTATGTATGTAAATGAAAGTATGTAAAAATGCTGAAACATATTCTTATTAATTAAAAAAATAATTATATTTGTATGTCGTTCACAGTAGCTAAATAATACCATCAACGTGGAACTAAATAACCTGGGGACCGAAAATAGTGATAGTACAATATAAACAAGAACCGTATGCACTCTTCGTTATTGAAGTTAGCAAAGGCCTAACTTTCGATTTAAAAACTTACTTGTATGTGAGAAGGAATCGCACACGATCTGGAGGTAGGGTGTTGAATGCAGTTCCTGACTACATCTGTCAGTTCTAGGATTGTTTGCCTTGGAAATCGATACCTTGCAATCAAATCTGTGTCATTGTACGTATCTAACGGGTTAATTCGGTCCCGAAAAACTCTTTCACGACGCAAAGCTCTTTCATTTTCGAAAAGGATAAAAAACGCAGCCATTCTTATTGATACGTCATTTATTTCTATCTTACGACAATTATTTTGCACTTACGAGAAATGTTTTACACTTAAGAGAGGGTAGAGGCTCTCTTAAAGTTACGAGGAAAATCAATCTTACGATTTTCGTAAGTTTCTTTGTGAAAAGGGAAATAATCGTATGTTTTCTCTTACGATGATTATTTATCGTAAGATTTTTTGTGAAAAGGGCTACTGTATCTTAAGACCAAACAGTGCTGCATGGAGATGGAGATTAAAAGAAGAAGGTGGCGTTGGATTGGGCATGTTCTACAAAAAGGAGGAGAAGATATCACTAAGATTGCTCTGAGATGGACAATTGATGGAAAGAGAAAAAGAGGACGCCCAAAAGAGACATGGCGAAGGATGGTAGAACAGGAGATGAAAGACATTAACGGCAAACTAACAACTCAACTGTATGACAAACGGGATGATTTCAGCTTCTCCATCGTCAACTTCCCACATTTATGTAGCAATATTCCATTATCACCTGCATATGGTGTTTATATATCTCAACTGATTCGATATGCAAGAGCTTGTTCTGGGTATAGTCAGTTTTTAAATCGAGGTAAGCTACTGACAAACAAGTTGATGGTACAGGGATTTCAACAGTCTCGATTGAAGTCAGCATTTCGCAAATTCTATGGTCGTTATAACGATCTAGTTCGTCAATACAACCTCGCATTGGGTCAAATGCTGTCTGACGTGTTTCATACCGATTGTTAAGCCGTTCTTGGCACACTGATTATACCCCCCGCAACAAGTTGTGGGGGGGGGGGGGGGTATACTGGAATCGGGTTGTCCGTCCGTCTGTAGACGCAATGGTTTCCGGACTCTAAAGCATTATCCTTTCCACCTACTGTCACCATATCATATATATGGACTACCCATGGGATGAAGATGTTCCCTATTGATTTTGGGGTCCAAAGGTCACGCGCACTGGACATCGAAGTAGCAATATGGTTTCTAGGCTCTAAAGCGTTATCCTTTCCACCTACAGTCACCATATCATACATATGGACTACCCATGGGATGAAAATATTCCCTATCGATTTTGGGGTCAAAAGGTCAAAGGTCACGTGCACTGGACATCAAAGTAGCAATATGGTTTCCGGGCTCTAAAGCGTTATCCTTTCCACCTACAGTCACCATATCATACATGTGGACTACCCATGGGATGAAGATGTTCCCTATCGATTTTGGGGTCAAAAGGTCAAAGGTCAAGCACACTGGACATCGAAGTAGCAATATGGTTTCCGGGCTCTAAAGCATTATCCTTTCCACCTACAGTCACCATATCATACATATGGACTACCCATGGGATGAAGATGTTCCCTATCGATTTTGGGGTCAAAAGGTCAAACGTCAAGCGCACTGGACATCAAAGTAGCAATATGGTTCGGTTTGTCATGCCATTTGTTTTTTACACTCAGAAAAGAGGTAGTTTATACCTATTACCAACACCCTTTGGGAGATTGGGGTAAGCGGGGGGTATTCTTAGTGAGCATTGCTCACAGTACCTCTTGTTTTGACTGCGGATTACTCCGTTTACCTGATCAGGATATGGGGCTCGCGGCGGGTGTGACCGGTCAACAGGGGATGCTTACTCCTCCTAGGCACCTGATCCCACCTCTGGTGTGTCCAGGGGTCCGTGTTTGCCCAACTATCTATTTTGTATTGTTTGTAGGAGTTGTGAGATTGATCACTGTTCGTTATCTTCACCTTGCATAGGGAAGACCTGGGGGAAATAGAAAAGAAAGCAAAGACAGGCAGTTGTGGCGTCAGCTGGTTGAGGCCTTATGTGCTGATAGGCACGAAGAGGATAAGTAACTAAGATAGTAGAGGGTGAGCAGACATACAGATACAATTTTGAGGATATAAAATCAGTGCATTTCAACATACATATAACAATACACGTGAATAATATGTCGTAGCAAGTACAGAATTCATAAATTACATGAAGATCGAAACTTTGTAGCCTGTTGTAGGAACTTTCCTAAATTATTTTCTTTTGTATTATTTACACTAAGAAGTTTTACTTATTTAAAGACATTGGGTTTCTTTTGATAATTTTTTTTTGATATATTTAATTCTTAAACCGTTATAAAAAGAACATTTTAAAATAAAATGAAATTCGTCTTCTAACTCATATTAGTTTTGACTTTACTTAGACCTGATAGTACTACCTGAGACAACTTTTCCTCTTAATCGGTAAGTTACTAAGTTTATTACTAATGATAATATACTTCTAATATATATCTAAAATGGTAAATCCTATAATTTTGCATTAAAATTAATTTCCTATGTACTTCATCCTGAGTAAAAGTATAGTGAGAGAGAATCATTTATTTTAACTATAAAGTGTAAATATATGTAGTTCACTTGTCTCGCTATGATGTACCTTAATTAATGGCCATATTTTTATGATAATTGCATTAGCAGCTAGTTGTAAGTTATTTGATTAACTTGCAGGTTTGAACTTTATATGGTGACATTTATTTACCACATTGGCAGTTCACCATTGTATATATTGGCCTATTCCCATAGAATGGGCTTTCTTTTCAAGCAACTTTATAAACAACCTTAAATATCTACTTTGCTGAATAAACGCCTTGTTCCGAACCTCAACAGGAGTTGGTCATCATTACTATTTGCAATCAACACCCTGTTACACATATGCTTAATTCACTTTTCAGTCCTACACTGTATGATGAACCAATTCGCCAGCTACCATTGGTGGTCTTTCACCGATTCTCCATCAATGTCATCGATGTCAGATTTCTCTAAAATTTGCTCTTCAATACATATTTCATGACAATTTTATCTAACAAAGCAATTTAAGGATAGCCTCTTTGCATTAAAAAGTAAAACGTCTGCTTATAAGAGATACTCACATCTAAAGATAGCATGACCATCACGGTTACTATACAGTGACAAAAGTAATGCTCTGATTTAATGTATAAAGAATATTAAGATACATGGTTCACGGCAGGTATGAGAGGGATGCTGACTCCTCCTAGGCACCTGATCCCACTTCTGGTGTGTCCACTTCTACTTCTGGTGTGTCCACCAGAACACCACTTCTGGTGTGTCCAGGGGTCCGTGTTTGTCCAACTCTTAATGTGGTATTCTTATAATCACTGGTTGTTATCTTCACTTTTTCATCATCCAAATACCAATTTTCAAAAAACCAAAGTTTTTTGTTTTATTTTTCTAATTAAGTTTTATAAACTTTTCATGCCATAATTCTTATACAAATTTAATATCGCAAAAGCTGCATAAATTAGCAGCGTTAGTGTAGTTTCATTGCTTATTTTAAAAAAAAAAACAAAAAAACTTCAGACACTAACACCAGAAATCAGAAGAAACATTATATAATGGTAAACTTGACACCATACTATAACAAGAGGCCCAGGGGCCTTATAGGTCACCAGAGTATCATGTAACAACCTTCCAATGGTTTGAATTAGGTTTGTGTTTAAATATAAGAATTTTACTTTTGGATGGAAGAAACATTGAATAGCTATGTGATCATGAAGTACATGTGTCATTTTTTTTTGTTCAATCAATAATCCTTTCTAAAAAACCTAGGTCTGAGACATCATAAAGAAAAGGGTTATTTACTCCTTAGATAAAACCAATATAAGAAGATTTTCAATGAATTTCTACATTTCACTATATGACCAATAGAGCCCCACCCTAACACAAGAACCCCTGTCCCAGGGGCCATGAATTTCACAATTTTGGTAGAGGGCTCAATGCTCATTATAATTATGCCCACAGTTTGGCTTCTTGATGTCCAGGAGTAAAGAAGAAGATTTTTTAAATTTACACTCATTTTGATGGTTTTTGCCCCACCCCTCAGGCCCCAGTGGGGCAGGGACCACGAATTTCACAATTTTTGTTCCCCTTCACCCACAGATGCTATATGCCAAAATTGGTTGAAATTGGTTCAGGGGTTTCAGAGAAGAAGCTGAAAATGTTCAAATGTTAACGCACGACGACGGACAAAAACAGATAGCAATAGGTCACCTGAATGATTCAGGTGACCTAAAAATCACAGAACAGAACAGGACTATCTTGTTTTATCATTGTAATCAGACTGCCATCTACATGTAATTCACAGCCATTTATTGTAAAGGCTACTGTGGGATGGGGTTCCCATTAAATTGTCAAAGAAAATTCAAAACTTTCTTCTGACATATGATGTACTCTTTTTGCCATCATATCGTTTTAAGTACCGGTTATGGTAGCTCAGAGGTTAGTGTATTCATTATGTAACTAGGAGGTTGTGAGTTTCAGTCCTGCTCATGACATGGCTAAACCCTAAAACCGTATTACACATTGGTAAGTGATTGCTCCTTCATCAAATGCCCGGCATTTAGAAGCGAGTCAAGGGTCATTTAAATATGACTTAAAATATGGAGATCCAATGCCATGGTGGACACTGCACAACTAAAGAAACCTCACTGTTACAGCCCTGAACAGAGATTTATATAAAGTCGTAAATCGTAAGTCTTAAAACTGAAGAACTTTCGGTATAATGTAGGGCCATTTTACAAAATGTATTGTAACTGTTATATGAGCATATATATGTAATTCGTAAAACAGGTCCCTAAGCAATAAGCATAATTTGCTGGTACTTTGCCTACAGCTGCAGATATTTCAATAGGAGTGAAGGAGATGTAAAACAGAGTTCAAGTCTGTACAAAATTTAAAATGAAAATATGATTATTTTTTATTTTGAAATATAAAAATGCACTGATGGATACTTCACAACAATATTATTGATTTTACATGTAAATGCTGCAATAATTTCCAGTTTAATAAGGTATATTCTTAATTAATTGGAATTGACATCACATCAATGGCTTACATGTAGCTGTTGATCATCAAAACAGCATCATCTGTCAACAATCAACAGCAGTTGTCATGTCAATACTGAGCTATCTTCCTCACATACAAACAGCGATACTTCAACTTCAGATACACATATAGAATTCAGATTCCATGATTGTAGAGTTATTTTCATTTAAAATGACATTTAATACATGTAGGTATCTCTAATGTTAAGAGCTCAAGAGTCACCTGAAAAAATAGACAAAGAACACAGGTCAATATATATCACAGTCATGCACTGATATCATATCTGATCGGCCACCACTAGTCCATAGCAAAAATGTCATACCATATCTGATTGGCCACCACTAGTCCATAGCAGAAATGTCATACCATATCTGATTGGCCACCACTAGTCCATAGCAGAAATGTCATACCATATCTGATTGGACACCACTAGTTGTCAAGCAATGCCCTCAGCAGAAATGTCATACGATATCTCATTGGACACCATTAGTTGTCAAACAAAGTCCATAGCAGAAATGTCATACCATATCTGATAGGTCAAACAATGTCCTTGGTGGAATCACTTGTGTCCTTGACATATTTTCTGTTGAATATATCCACTGTTGTCTTGTGACAGGGTCGAAGATCAAAGTCACTAAACCCAATGGCAAACTTGCCCTCTGCTGCTTTATAAATGTCCAGACCTCTCCCAATTTTCACAACCCATCCAGTATCAAACCTAAAAGACAAATAAATCAAAACTTCATTTTCGCCAAGAAAATTAATCAGAAACACAGGGTAACAGAGAGATGAGCAGCCACTGATACAAGCAACAGTTCCAACAGTGTTTATTCATTAAAATTCTGCTCTTACACTATGAAGAATACTTTTTCTTATGAGAAATACACTTCGTAAAGCATTTTTACGATTTGGAATCCCTACAATTCAACATGAAACAAGAACCTGATTTCCCGGTCGTGAAGTGTATCAGAGTATTTGACAATCATCTTGATGTTGTGTTTCTGAAGACTCTCGGAAATTTTCCCTAACTTTTCATGTTGTTGTGCTTGGAGATCAGGACTCTGTAAGATGCAAATTGATACATGTAAATTTCATCAATGGTTTAAATATAAATCAAAAGTATGGGCTTCACACCTGCTTTGGATGTCTAGATCAGCTTTGTTATGAATTCTGCCATATACATACAGTGAAACCTGTCTCATCTGATATGACAGGGAGACAGTATTTTTGTCAGAGTACACATATATTGTGTTGGAATAAACAGTGTAAAAAACAATGTAAAAGTGAAACTGAGAATGAAAACAAAGGTCGGAATACCAAGTGAAACGGATTGAACAAGTGTCTGATTAGGCAGTTTTCACTGTATTTCTGTTCTTTAAATAAAATATCATATTCTATTTTCCTAAAAATCAAAATAAGAGCACAATTCCTATAGCAATATACACACATGCAACAGCCAACACATCGTCCAGGAGACTCTTAAGAAAACATTTTTCAACATGATATTATAACTTCGCAGATTTCATCTAAAAGAGGAAGATCAACATTAATGGCTGTCCAACTGCATGGGGCAAGTAAAAACCCAGTTTGAACAAGTGAAACTCAATACAAACTTGTCCAATCAGGTTTGTGATTATTTCAGTCAAAAATGTGATAAATTCGGTGCTATATACCCACTATCACTATCAATTTCTCTTTTCTTACTGGTAATACAATTTACCAAACTGATAGCGTCCAAGCACATTTTTATCAAAAACTGATTTATTACACTTTTGATATGTTTTTTTCTTCTTAAACTGAAATAAAACATTGAACAATTTAATTGAATTGGAGTCAATATATTCCATATAAGTGAAATTTTTGACGAGACACAAATTTAGCAATTTTTCCATAAAAAATGGGGACATACATAAATATTTAGAGAGCTAATTTTAGCGACATTATAATGCCAGGAAAGATAACTATTGCTAAATAAAGAATCAATTGTTAGCGATATTCAATTTTAGTGATCTCATCTCTCTTGCTAATAATACCAAAATTAAATCCTCGCTACAAATTCTGCTTATATGGTATACACACAGACATTTAAAATAAATTTGCCAAATCTGAATTACAAAGCTTAAAGGCCAGGAGTAGCCTAGAAAAATTTACACCCCTACAGCAATTAAGCATATATGGCAAGAGGGCAGGGCTTAGCAGTGTTATCAGAGGAAACAGCAGTCTGATGCTTGACTCTACACGTGCTCTGTAGCAGACAATATTTTGAACAGGGAGACTGGCATGATTTATCAAAATAAACTAAAGTTTTCCCGCATTTTTCTACCACTCTGCTTGATCTGTGAGGCATTGAAAGGATATGTTTTTACTTTAACAAAACTTCAACCTAAAAACTACAAAATGAATTCATCATTGTTTTATCCATGTGTTTTAAAACATGTAGTTAAAACATATAGTTTTTTTTATAATATCCACAAATATTGGTATATAAGATATACCAATACTTATGATTTTCCTCTTGGTACCTTTCAATTATGAGAAGAATTTGGGGGGAAATTGTAGCTGTGCAATGGAGGACATGTGTATTGAAGGATTATTAAGAAACACTTTCTCCATTATAATATTTTATACCCAATTGCCGGCCTTTAAACTTGTAGTTTCCAATAATTACAATGGATGAACAGAGTTTTATCAGTCTGCTACATGTATATCACACCCACCTCATCACTACTGGTCAACAGATGGATTTCTTTCACTGGTGCTGTAGATTTCACCACCATTTCACAAAATCTTAGGAAATTGTATATCTACAAAAACAAAATGTTCAGAAGTCACAGCATTCACGGGGGTCACATGATGTACAGCACTCACGGGGGTCACATGAATGATGTACAGCATTCACCTAGGTCACCCGGGTCATATGATGTAAAGCACTTCTACTAAACTTGCTGCCGAAGGAATTA
The DNA here is from genome assembly GCF_947568905.1 of Ostrea edulis. NCBI lineage: Eukaryota > Metazoa > Mollusca > Bivalvia > Ostreida > Ostreidae > Ostrea > Ostrea edulis. The sequence continues at coordinate 93,111,633 of NC_079165.1, read as the reverse complement.
CAATCTGGATGAATCTGAAATTCTTCCAAATACATTAAAATGCCACATAGCATTAGCATTATTCTTGAGAAGAGGGTAGCTTAAGATCTTTATGACCCTTTACATGGAGATTCAGATATATACAGTAAAATATCTGTATCTCGAATATGGTTTGTCTCGAATACCCCGCTTGAGTCGAAGTCGACCGCCGGTCCCGTCCGTTTTCCCTATATAAATGATTTAAAAAACTTCTGATATCTCGAACACGGTAATCTCGAATACTCCGCTTATGTCGAAGTATTTTCAAGGTCCCATGCCCTAAATTCACCTGGCTTATCTCGAAGTGCAGTCAATTTTCCGGTCTGCTTACCATACCTGGCGTCGTTAAAACACACGTCTCCGCCCGCGGCTACATCAATTATAATTAATGACCGCTAATCCACGCTCGCCTTTTCCGAGTAGTCACGGGTGGTCATAATTGTTTCAACAGCTCAGGTGATTAGTGAAGCCCTCCTACATTACGGATTAAGTCCACCGCCAATTATGAACCGACACACCCGATTCCAGGGATGGTGTTTTGATTGATACACGCTATATCATTAACATGTGGGTTAGATAAATGCACAAAATTGTCGAAGTGAGCTTGAAGTTAATGCCCATAATAACGATAATGCATTTAATAATACACGCCTCATCATTAAAACTAGAACATAGAAATCACGAAAATCTTCAAAGTGAACAGAAATTAAACACTTTGGATCACAACAACATATAAATAGAGACCCGTGAAATGTTCATCATTCGACAACATGTCTCAAGACAGTAAAGACAAGCTGCTAATCCCTGGCATTAAAAGAAAGTTAAGAAACTAAGATTCAAGCTATTGCAGATGTAGAGAAAGGAATTGACAGTAAGGCGGCCATCGCTAAAAAATACGAAATCCCTCCAAACACATTATCAACATGGATAAAAAATGCTGAATAAAATAGCATGCGTATTAGTTGTACTTAATAAGATATTGTATTTAAGAAACATAAAAAGTTGTTTTTAAAAATCCGTCTTTTTTGTTTCTTACGTGATAGGTTCTTTCACTACAACGCAATAGCTACATCCTAGTCGGGCCTGGACATCAGTAAAGTAAGCATACAAATTGTACGATCATCTTAATTTTGAAACACATTGTGAATGTGATGTTTATAGATATGGAGAAAAAAACACCGAAATATTTGCCGTTGAAATTCCACAATATCAATCAACTTGCATTATAAGAAACGGCAACGGGGTTGTTGTTTATAATGCAAATCCCATACTATGCATCAAATATCCCCCTTCAAAAAAAAATTCAAGATCGATTTTGGATATCTCGAACTCCCGGATATCTCGAAGTTTTTTCGAAGTCCCTTGAACTTCGAGATAGAGATATTTTACTGTACATGTATATACACATATGAGAGCTGTTCGATATGCAATGTGTATTGTACAATATCTCAAAAGCATTCGACTCAAATAGTGAAATGAACATCACATCCCTTCAAAGTATTCTCCGCGGTTTGAAATACATAAAGTAATTTCAATCTCTGAAATGCATCACGGTATGCTGATTTAGGTAGACCTCTGGGGCACTGACTGATGGCTGAGCCAAGGGCTTGTCGGGACTTGTAACAATGACCAGATAAGAACTTTTTAAGTTTTGAAAATGGGAAAAAGTCGTATGGGCTAGATCTGGAGAGTATGATGGGTGTGGCAAGATGGTAACCTTCTCCGACTTCAATAATTGCTTCACAAGCTCAGATGTATGTGATGGAGCATTATCATGAAGTAGACGAACATGCCTAAATCCTGACACAGGGCATCGTTTATGATAATATTTCTTGAGCTTTTTTAGTATAACATCTCAGTAATACCAACCTCTAACACTTTTCCCTTTTGACACTGGAATTTGTACGGCTATACCATAACATGAGAAGAATATGCAATAAAGAACCTTCTTTGTGCTTGTGGTTCTTTTGGCAACTACAGGCCTTCTACCTTGTTTAGTAAGCCATATTTTGCTTCCAATTTTTTTTACTGGTTTGAAATAGTGAACCCATGTTTCACCACCAGTAACAATGTTTGCAAATTGTCTTTCATTGAATTTAGGAAACATTTTGAGCAATTGTTTAGCGGTTTGTACTCATACCGTTTTTGGTCATCTGTCAATGTATGCGGTATCCATCTGGCAGAAATCTTTCGTACTTTCAAAATACGCTTCAAAATGAAATGCACCTGCGATAGCGATATACCAACAGCTTTGGCAATATCACGAATCGTATATCTGCCATCACTTTCGATTATTTCCCTGACTTTTGAGACATTTGCTTTGCCTGTTACAGTCACAGGTCGGCCAGATTTTGCTGCATCTTTGACGGACTCTGTGCCAGTCAGATATTTCTTTCTCCACCATACCTTATCAGACCCATAAATTTTCCCAATTCAGTAAACATCTGCATTACGGAATGACCAAGTTTTGTGTATACTTTTATATAAGCTCTAATTTCTTCAATATTCTCAATCCGTTTCCCAACCATTTTACAACAATGGTCAACGACTGGCTCTATTGAAATGACTATAAGTTCAAAACTATGTGGAGCTGAAGGCTCGTGTTTATACCGTTGGAAAGGTATTGAATAGAGATATTCAAGAGTATCATCATCCACACAATTGTGCAAAGTGTTATTTCGCTGTGGTACAATACACTACACATCGAACAGCTCTCGTACTATCTGCTTGTCTGCAAAACCTTGAACCTGGCCATAACTTTTGAATGGTAGCAAAAGGGCTTTCTTATTTCACGTGTATTCCTTGTGACAAGACCTTTCTTTGTGTACAAGAGTTTTTTACCTTGTGGTTATAGGGGCATCAGTGTTTTCACAAACACATCTTGGTTTCCCCCTGCGGATTGTTATGCAAAACATTTTGAAATCCTACTGTGGAGTCATCCTGCAGAGATGGTTTAAATATTTTTCAGTCTTTACTGCATGAAAATTTGAAACCCTATTATGCCCCTAAACATCTGACAGAAACAAAGAAACAATTAACAAAATTGGTTCACTGTAATCTAGATTTGACAATAGACTTTCCCTTGTCAGTTGATATCTTGTAGACTTTTCAAAGATCAAATTAATTTTAACATGACCAAATATTTAAATTACCAATGCTTTTTGCCTTTGATATTTTTACAAATCATAAAGATAGCCATTTCCTCATGAATGCATTGCAGTTGTTAACAATGTGTGCCTGGATACAAATAAGTACAGTACATCTATTTTAACGGCTGGGAATTCTGACAGAAATGAAAGTAGAATGTAAATATAAGAAATAAACTTCACTTTTGAAATTACATGAGGGAATGAACTGTGGCCCTTCACACCAGCGTACTTTTCATAAAGCGCTAATGCACTTCAAGAAGTATGCCGACGTGTATATTTTCAAAAGTTTATTTCTAAAGTAACCCTGCTCTGGGGCCTGGCCTGAACATCTGACCCAGGATTTATAGGTTTCTAAATTTTGGTAAATACTTTCATGTTCATGATACTGTCTCAAAAATACAGAGATCTCGCTCATGGCAGGTGTGACCGGTCAACAGGGGATGCTTGCTCTTCCTGGACACCTGATCCCACCTCTGGAGTTTACGGACGGGGGTCTGTTTTTGCCCTACTCCTTATTTTGTATTCTTTACAGGAATAATGAGATTGATCACTGTTCTTATCTTCACTTTTTCATTGGCCATTCACTCAGTAATTTTAAGGTTACCTCTGCAGTTCTATTTCATGCACTACATGTTTGTACCTGATGATTAGAACGAATGTATGGATCCTCCACCTCAATATTCGTCACAAACTGGTTCAGGAATCTAGAAAACAGTCTACTGTAGCTGTAACCAGTAGCATTGTTCTCAATCTGAATCTGCTCGTGCTGTTTTCCAGCTGAAAAGGTCCACAAAATTGCTTGTATATGTACACAACTGAAAGCACAAACAAGAACATGCAAAGCCTGCAAACCTCTGACATGGCTCCCAAATCTCTAATAATTGTCTGCAACTGTTCTCATCCCCCATATCACTCCCTAAACATAATCTGTCATAGTTCTTATCAGTCATCAAATAATTTTTTTTGGTGAAAATTTGATTTGTATCAAATCTGTAGGTTTTATGTAACCTTGTCACTCAGACATAAAGACAGAGGGGGGGGAGCCTCTTTTAATAGTGGAGGTAATTAGATGATTTAAAGATAAGTTACCCAATGCAGCTAACAGAAATCAGTACAGTAAAACATGCTTATAATGAACACACTTACAATGAATTCATGCTTATTGCAGAGTGATATCTATTCCCCTAACAAAGAAAAATAAAGAAAATTTTATATGTTGGTGATATTATTAATGATGAGAATTTTTTTAATCTTCACGACCTACACATGTTGCATGGTATAAATGTCTCTATTCATGAATATTTTGAGTTTGAATGGCCATACCTTACAATTGGAGAAAATACATAATGGAAAATACAAAAGTAAAGTTAATTTTGATCTGCAGTGATGTAAAATTGATCTCCTGCAACATTACATACTTTGTTTATTTGATTTAAATTACAGGTACTATTAAGTTCATTAAACAAAACATGACTTAACTACAAAAGCACCTGTTCTTTCTTCGTTAACAAACTTCTTGAGTTCCTCTGCTCTCTGCATGTACTCTTTCATCTTCTCTCTAAATCTGTCCTTTTTGGGCACGTCAGTTACTCCTGTAAGGGGAGACAAATCAATTTTTGATTTACTTGACCAAGGACAGATAGAAATGCCAAATTCAACTGCCCTACCAAAATATTTATTTGTCCCACCTTAGATTAAGACATATACTGGTGACTCTCGATAACTCGAAGTTCAAGGGACCTTGATAAAATCGAGAGTTTGAGAGATTGAAATTCGGAAATTGAAGGTCCGCCAGTATGGTTCAGATTTTACTGTAACCGGAAATGTATACCAACAAGATCATATGATATCGTTTTAACTTGTTTTCCTTCATATTCGTCAGGTACTTTGATATCAAAATAGAGAACCTTATTTTGCATTAATAAAAACATTTCAGAGTTTATGTATTTATTTGTCCTTTAATCATGCTTAGAGAGGCATACAAAACCAAGGTCCAATGATGCTTTACTATCGCAAACTAAACAGAGCACAATGTTATGTCGCTTTACCCAAAACAAAAATTCTAGCGAATGAGTAAAACGATGTTTTAGAGTAACTTTATACAAAGAACAAACTTGAGAAATTTAACAGTCTGTAGATCTCTAAATTATGTATAAAACTTACTCTCTCGTTGTCACGTCAAAACAAATTATAGATTTTATTCATAGTCGGATTATATATAATTTTAATCATCACGACTCCAAACCCCTGTGCCAGGTGTAAACTGATCAATTAGCCAATTATATACTCAATTGTGTCACTTCCACACAGAAGAACCAGCGATGTTTCAACTATGTAAACACCTAATTACCCCTCCGGCATTCAACAGAATCATGGCCAGGTAAGGCCCAAGCGGAAATTATTACATGCTTCAGTAACAGTGGGTATACGCTACCACCACTTCGAGAGATCGAGAGTGAAAAACAATGAAATGTTTTTTACGGGACCCAACTTCACTTCGAGAGATCGAACATTTAAGAGATCGATAGTAAATTTGCTTTGTTATATAGAGAGAAAAATCGGGACCATGATTTCACTTCGAGAGACCGAGAACTTCGAGAGATCGAAGTTCGAGCCATCGAGAGTCGCCTGTACTAATTAAAATTGTTTGTATTGTTGTTATTTTATTTAATCAATTCATTCATATCTATTTCTATTTGCTCATTGTAATAAAGCCAAGTTTCCTCCCATGATTTGAGAATAACCCCAGATTCTCTTTGTTTTGTCATACTTCACATACTCAGTGGATACAGACGGCTGATCATTGTTATTATCACAGAGTTCTTTCTTTACCCACTGAATGTCACAAACTTATTCATGGCTTAATATCTGAAATATGCTTGTCCCAAGCATCGGGCAGTGCTATTTTTCTACACTTGCCTATCATAGGGCAAACATGCGTCACTTCAAACATGGCTCAAAGCTGAAAACATGCACAACATTCACTTTAATTAACTTTTACTGAGTGTATATATACATTGTAGAAGTAATTAGTAATCAATGTAAAGTATAGAACTTAAGTTCCAGTAGACTGTCGATACAGAACCAGATTCTATAGACTGATGATACAGAACCAGATTCTATAGACTAATGATACAGAACCAGATTCTATAGACTGTCAATACAGAACCAGATTCTATAGACTGTCAATACAGAACCAGATTCTATACACTGTCAATACAGAACCAGATTCTATAGACTGTTGATACAGAACCAGATTCTATACACTGTCAATACAGAACCAGATTCTATAAACTGTCAATACAGAACCAGATTCTATAAACTGTCAATACAGAACCAGATTCTATAAACTGTCAATACAGAACCAGATTCTATAGACTGTTAATACAGAACCAGATTCTATAAACTGTCAATACAGAACCAGATTCTATAGACTGATGATAGAGAACCTGATTCTATAGACTGTTGATATAGAACCAGATTCTATAGACTGTCGATACAGAACCAGATTCTATACACTGTCAATACAGAACCAGATTCTATAGACTGATGATACAGAACCAGATTCTATAGTCTGATGATACAGAACCAGATTCTATAGACTGATGATACAGAACCAGATTCTATACACTGTTGATACAGAACCAGATTCTATACACTGTCAATACAGAACCAGATTCTATAGACTGTTTATACAGAACCAGATTCTATATACTGTTTATACAGAACCAGATTCTATAGACTGATGATACAAAACCAGATTCTATATACTGTTTATACAGAACCAGATTCTATAAACTGATGATAGAGAACCAGATTCTATAGACTGTCAATACAGAACCAGATTCTATAGACTCTCAATACAGAACCAGAATTTATAGACTGTTTATACAGAACCAGATTCTATAGACTGATGATACAGAACCAGATTCTATAGACTGATGATACAGAACCTGATTCTATACACTGTCGATACAGAACCAGATTCTATACACTGTCGATACAGAACCAGATTCTATACACTGTCAATATAGAATCAGATTCTATAGACTGTTTATACAGAACCAGATTCTATAGACTGTTTATACAGAACCAGATTCTATAGATTGATGATACAGAACCAGATTCTATAGATTGATGATACAGAACCAGATTCTATAGACTGATGATACAGAACCAGATTCTATAAACTGTTGATACAGAACCAGATTCTATACACTGTCAATACAGAACCAGATTCTATAGACTAATGATACAGAACCAGATTCTATAGACTGATGATACAGAACCAGATTCTATAAACTGTTGATACAGAACCTGATTCTATACACTGTCGATACAGAACCAGATTCTATACACTGTCAATACAGAACCAGATTCTATAGACTGTTTATACAGAACCAGATTCTATAGACTGTTTATACAGAACCAGATTCTATAGACTGATGATACAGAACCAGATTTTATAGTCTGATGATACAGAACCAGATTCTATAAACTGTTGATACAGAACCAGATTCTATACACTGTCGATACAGAACCAGATTCTATACACTGTCAATACAGAACCAGGGCTGAGTTTTACTAAACTTCTTATCTTACGCAAGAACTTCTGACTTAAGAATTTCGTACGTTTTAATTTAAGATACGATGCTTCTGTTTTACTACCGTGTTCTTAAGTTTCCATCGTAAACTTAACTTGCGAAATATTCGCAACTTACGATCTGACGCTGCGCAATCGCATTTGTTACTTTCGCTTTCAGTATTTCATAGTGAATGTAAATTCAATATGGATTTACAGCAGTTGATGAGGTCCCCATTGGACATTTAACAATTTTAAAGCAAATAAAGTTCAAAATAAATAATTACTAAAATGTAAGAATATTTTTGTACAAAAATATATTTGGGTTTTGTTTTTTTTTATGATTGCATACGAAATATCAATCGTATTCATATTCTTTTTAAAATACATTTCAAACTGTTGTAAAAAGTATATGAAAATGAAAATACATTTTAAACTATTGCAACCGCCGCTTTGGCCTAGAGGTAGAACGCTTGCCCCGCATGCGGAAGGTCGGGGTTCGAATACCAGCCACGACAGACCTAATTAAGTCGTGAAAACAGATAGTGACAGTTCCATCGCCAAACGCTCAGCATCAGGTGTGAATGTCAAGGTTCCTCGGAGATTACCTTATTTTTTAAACGGATGTCCCGTGTCACAGTAGGTGTGGCACGCTAAAGAACTCTCACTGCTCAATGGCCGTAAGCGCCGAGAAAAGGCTTAAATTTGAGGCCCTTCACTTGTCTTGTCATATGAGCTAGTGAAAAATTCTCGAGAGAGACGTTAAACAAGATACAATCAATCAACAAACTATTGTAAATGATTACATACACTGTACAATACCCTGGAATCATCCTCTTAATATATATACTTCACATAAAAAATATATGTACATATACATGTACGAAGAGAAAAATCTGCAAATTTTTTGTCTCACCATTTTTCAGCGATATTGAATTTTTCGGTGCATTTACCAACACATGCCCTGTAAAGGGTGTAGAAGATGTACACCAGAAAATGTACATTTTTGCTCTTGGTTACGGAATGGTGTACACTATGTGGTCGGTATAGACAAATCAAACATGTCTTAGTATTTTAAAAGTGGAAGTACACATGTATTGGAAATACACAAATATGTGTTCTACCGACTTGGGGTTGGGTGTGGATATTGTGTACCCCTATCTCTATATGTAGACCGATATAACTATTCATTTTCTTAATTTCAAGCTCGGGGGACGGTCGTTCTGACTCTCGCCTACACATTATTGTTGAATCGGTGTATAGGAAAAAATAGTCAAAATCTCTGTTTAATAGCAAGCCCGGCTGTGATAATCCTGAAATTTTATAAATGTAAAATAATCCGAGTGTAGCGTTGGAGTATTTTCCAAAGAACAAATTAGAACAACACCATATTGTACAAAATCCGAATATCTATATACAATGAATAAATCATATTACAGCATTTGTGTATATTAAATAAAATATAAATAATTTGCTGTATGAAGACCTACCATGTTAAACTCTGTATATCAAATTCTACTGAGGCTTTTAAATGAATCTCAGTGTATCCTTATAAAAATGAGGGGAGGCCTCATTTTTATAAGGATACACTGAGATTCATTTAAAAGCCTCAGTAGAATTTGATATACAGAGTTTGTTAGCATGTATAGTAGCATGGTTCATTTTTGACGTGCAGGCACACAAAGTGGCCTGTGGGCCCAGGAGAGGGTCACGTAAATTAATATTATATATATATATGTTATTTTGTATGTGAAATTTACGCAAAATCGACATCGTTTTTTTGGACAAATCTCTGTTAAACATGTTTATAAAAAGTGGTGTGGTTGCATCCGAATGGAAAAAAGCTAGAGTTACCCCTCTTTTTAAATCTGGTGACAATTTTATGGTGAACAATTACCGACCCGTGTCAGTTTTAGCAATCGTGAGCAAAATTATAGAAAAGCATGTTTTTAACTCATTTTACGAGTATTTGGATAAAAACAATCTTTTAACGGAACATCAATCCGGTTTTAGACTAAAGCATTCTTGCGAAACAGCACTTCATAACATTATTGATAAATGGATAAGTAATATAGATAGTGGCAAATTAACAGGTGTTCTTTTTATTGATCTTAGTAAAGCCTTTGACACTGTAAACCGCCAGGTATTGTTACACAAGCTTTCATCATTTGGTATTTGTCAAAATTCTTTTAAATGGTTTCAGTCTTATCTTAGCGGAAGATCACAATGTGTTAGATGGAAAGGTGTTTTGTCAGATGAAAAAGATGTTACAATAACTCCTCAGGGGTCCATATTGGGTCCATTGTTCTTCATTTTATTTGTTAACGATATTCCTAAATGCCTAAAGCACTCAAATGTCTCTATATATGCAGATGATACATCTCAGGATGTTTCACATCAATCTATTGATGTTATTGAGCAAAGGTTACATGATGATCTTTTAAACTCTATGAAATGGATGGAAAGTAATAAACTTACAATGAATTTAGCGAAAACACAATGTATGTTGATTGGCACTGCACAAAAACTCTCAAAGTGTAGAAAAATGTGTATCAAAGTAGGAGATATTGTTTTAGATACTGTTAAAACGACCAAACTTCTTGGTGTACAAATAGATGAATGTCTAACCTGGTCTGTACACATTGATTCTTTATGCAAGAAACTTTCACAGAAAATAGGCATTTTACGTCGTCTGCAAACTTTTATGTCAAATGCAGCATTATTGAAAATTTATAACACTGTTATATTTACTCATTAAGGTCTTCCGTCTCCTGCGGAAGACCTTACTATTATTGTTCGCGTTCTTCTTCTTCATTAAGGTCTTCCGTCTCCTGCGGAAGACCTTACTATTATTGTTCGCGTTCTTCTTCTTCATTATTATTATTATTATCCTTGGTAGTACACGCGTTTTTCTCAGCCATTTCTCGATCGATTTTCACGAAATTTTCAGGAAAGATGTCTTTTGGTGACGAGACTTTGCTTGCAAAATTTCGTGCTTGACGTCACTTCCGGTCAGGAGTTATCTCTCTTTTAGTGACTTTTTGAAGGGCCTTGTTGTCCACACATCTCCTCCGTTAGTTTTGAAGCTAGAGTCTTGAAATTTCTACACAAGATAGAGTAAACATTTTAGAAGATTTGTGGGGGATTCGATTTTACCGGAGGCGATTTGCCTAAACGCTCGCCTGGACCTGAAAAAATGGATGCCAAAATTTTTCGCCGATTTCGGCGATTTTTGACCTTTGATCTCCAATATCTTTTTTCTTGCAAATACTTTGTTAAGACATGTAGAACAAAAGTTGTGCACATTTACGAGATCTTTTCGAAAATATCAAGATTTAGGGGCTAGCCCCTTAAATTAGGGATCTAGAAGGGCTCAAAGTCTAGATCAAATATCTCAAAAATCGTTAATATTTTGGTATAAGTCAAAGAACAAAAAATGTTCATCTCAACAATCCAAATCTATTCATATAAAAATTTAGGTCATATGTTACGTAATAAGGGATTTTAAGGGCCAAAACCATAAATTTTTTACCCCTTGTATCTCGAAAACGACAAATATTTTGAAAAGCAATAAAGAACAAAAGTTGTTCAGAATGATGATCTGAACAATATGCATATTTCGTTTTTACCCTATGTGGCCCCGTTAGGGAGCTACAGTTTGGCCCCTAAAAATTACTTCTAGAAATAACTCGAGAACGGTAAAGAATTTCTAAATACTTGTTGAACAAAAAATGTTTGAAATGTCATGACCTTTCTTACGATATCAAGCAAAAGTGGCTGACCCTTTAAATTAGGGGCCCAGAAGGGTCCAAAGGTTTATGAGAATATCTCAGAAACTATTAATATTTTGTAATAAGTCATTGAAGCGGAAATGTTCATCTAAACGAGCTTGTTCTTATCAAATCAAAAAGTAGGTCATATGTTACGTAATAAGGGATTTTAAGGGCCAAAATCATAAATAATTGACGCCTCATATCTTGAAAACGACAAATATTTTGAAAAGCATTATTGAACAAAAGTTGTTCAGAATGATAATCTAAACAATATGTACATTTCGTCTTTTCCCTATGTGGCCCCGTTAGGGAGCTACAGTTTGGCCCCTAAATATTTCTTGTAGAGATAACTTGAGAACGGTAAAGAATTTCTAAATACTTGTTGAGCAAAAAATGTTTAAAATGACAAGGCCTTTCTTACGATATCAAGCAAAACAGGCTGGCCCTTTAAATTAGGGGTTCAGAAGGGTCCAAATGTTTTTGAGAATATCTCAGAAACTATTAATATTTTATAATAAGTTGTAGAAGCGGAAATGTTCATCTCAACGAGCTTGATCTTATCAAATCAAAAAGTAGGTCATATGTTACGTAATTAGGGCCAAAATCGTAAATATTTGACGCCTCATATCTTTAAAACGACATATTTTTTGAAAAGCATTATTGAACAAAAGTTGTTCAATGTGTCATAACCTATCGATCAATATCAAAAATGGGTCTGTGGGCCTCATGGCTCGCCTGTAGAGTCGATTTTTGTCGATATCAGTCGATTTCAAAAACTTGTAACTGGTAAATATTTTGTAAGGACATATTGAACAAAAGTTGTTCAGTTTATCGAGATCTATCGATTAATATCAAGAAATAGGCCTATGGTCCTAATGGCTCGCCTGTAGAGTCGATTTTTTGTCGATATCGGTCGATCTCAATAACTTTTTACAGGTAAATATTTTGTAAAGACATATAGAACTAAAGTTGTTGAGTCTATAAAGGGCTAACAAATGACATCAAGAAATAGGCCCGCGGGCCTTATGGCTTGCCTGGAGAGTCGAATTTCAAACGAATTTCACCGCAACTTTGCTTCAGAAGCTTATGATATGAAAAATTGATTATATCTAAAGTGTCTTAAAGTCGGAAACTAAATTAGGACTCATTTGTCTTTTTTTTTTTTTTTAACTCCGAGTGCATCAACAAATCGGACGGAAGACCTACTCGTTGCTCGCAACGAGATCGTGTCTAGTTTTAACTATTGTTGCACAGTTTGGTGCTCAGCCAAAAACAGGGTTTTTATATGACAGACTTTTTAAGTTACAGAAAAGGGCAGTCAGAATTATATTGAAGGTGAAAGTAACTCAGACTTCTACAGTTGATATTTTTAGTGTTCTTAAATGGATGCCTGTTCATGATTATTTTGTATATAGAAAACTAGTGCTTGCTTTTAAGGTTCTTAATAACATGACACCAGAATATATGAACGTTTTCAGTTTTGTCAGCCAAGTTAGTTCCAGAACAACAAGAAGTAGCGATAGTGGCATTTTATATTTACCAAAAGTTCGAACTGAATATTATACACGGTCTTTTGAGGTATCCTCCACAATTTTACGGAATCAGTTGCCCGAGTCTGTCAAAAGCTGTGGTTCTATTACATCTTTTAAATCAGCATATTTGCAGCATTATTTCTCAAATAAGTGATATACAGATATGATGTATATGTTTATTTTTCCCCCAGTGATATCGTGTGTGTATTTTATGTAGATATTTTATATTATGTTATCTATTTTTCTATTCTCTCATTTATCTGTCTGTGAATATGTTTTATACAGGACCACAATGTAAACTAGTCATTTGTACTAATTGTGTTATCCTGACTAAATAAAAGAATTTATTATTATTATTATTATCGTCACGTAAAAAAAAAAGTCAAACAGTAACACACACGGGGAGAGAGAGAGGGAGGGAGAGAGAGAGAGAGAGAGAGAGAGAGAGAGAGAGAGAGAGAGAGAGAGAGAGAGAGAGAGAGATTGGTCCTTTGATTTTAGATGCGGTTTGTATCTCATATTTTATGTTGCACAGAACAGAGTTTCTTCAATATTAGATCCGCCACTTCATCATTTGCATTATGATATCAAAACATAGAATATGACGTCACATGTCATTATTTATTGTGTGGAGATTGAACTCGATTTGAAACCCGTGTCAAAATATGGCTGTGGAATCCTAAAAAGTATTCTTGGAGGTGAAAATTTGGGGAATTTCCACAGTGAACTGATTACATGTTTTTGGAAACTTATAGCCTAGCGTTCAATAAGTTCTATATTTGTCACAGTGTGAGAACTTCGCTTCTGTCGCTAAAATTTCAACGAGGACGCAGAGGTTTGTTTTCATTTTGTCTCAAAATGCTCTGGAACATCGAACAACATGAGGGCAGCCATTTTTATTTAGTTAACAAATAGCTTATGAAAAAAAATATTAACTTAAGATAGCCCATAGGCTGTCATGGAGTTATGATGATTTTTTTTAACGTAACTTAAGTTATGAAGTTTGATAAGACGGATTTTCATCGTAAGTTAAGGTTATGATGAAATCTTGACCTTACGAAGTTTAGTAAAACTCAGCCCAGATTCTATAGACTGTCAATACAGAACCAGATTCTATAGACTGATGATACAGAACCAGATTCTATAGACTGATGATACAGAACCAGATTCTATACACTGTCAATACAGAACCAGATTCTATATACTGTCAATACAGAACCAGATTCTATACACTGTCAATACAGAACCAGATTCTATACACTGTCAATACAGAACCAGATTCTATAGATTGATGATACAGAACCAGATTCTATAGACTGATGATACAGAACCAGATTCTATAGACTGTCAATACAGAACCAGATTCTATACACTGTCAATACAGAACCAGATTCTATAGACTGTCAATACAGAACCAGATTCTATAGACTGTCAATACAGAACCAGATTCTATACACTGTCAATACAGAACCAGATTCTATACACTGTTTATACAGAACCAGATTCTATACACTGTCAATACAGAACCAGATTCTATACACTGTCAATACAGAACCAGATTCTATACACTGTTAATACAGAACCAGATTCTATAGATTGATGATACAGAACCAGATTCTATAAACTGTTGATACAGAACCAGATTCTATAGACTGTCGATACAGAACCAGATTCTATATACTGTCAATACAGAACCAGATTCTATAGACTGTCAATACAGAACCAGATTCTATAGATTGATGATACAGAACCAGATTCTATACACTGTCAATACAGAACCAGATTCTATAGACTGTCAATACAGAACCAGATTCTATAAACTGTCAATACAGAACCAGATTCTATACACTGTCAATACAGAACCAGTCCTGGTAATTGTAGACAGATCAGTTCCCTGCAGACAAAGAACTATCCCTAGCAGATGTTACCTTTGATGACTTCCAGCAGTGGTTTAAATGTTTCCTTTGATGACTTCCAGTAGCAGTTTAAACATCACCTTTGATGACTTCCAGTAGCAGTTTAAATGTTACCATTGATGACTTCCAGTAGCAGTTTGAACATTACCTTTGATGACTTCCAGTAGCAGTTTAAATGTTACCATTGATGTCTTCCAGTAGCGGTTTAATTGTTACCTTTGATGTCTTCCAGTAGCAGTTTGAACATTACCTTTGATGACTTCCAGTAGCAGTTTAAATGTTACCATTGATGTCTTCCAGTAGCGGTTTAATTGTTACCTTTGATGTCTTCCAGTAGCAGTTTAATTGTTACCTTTGATGACTTCCAGTAGCGGTTTAATTGTTACCTTTGATGACTTCCAGCAGTGGTTTAAATGTTACCTTTGATGACTTCCAGTAGCAGTTTAATTGTTACCTTTGATGACTTCCAGCAGCGGTTTAATTGTTACCTTTGATGACTTCCAGCAGCAGTTGCAGTCCCTCCTGATAACATGTCACTGCCTCATCATAACGTTTGCTGGTGTCTAGGTCTACAGCTCGCTTCAGTATACTAATGGCTGAGCTCTCCACACCTTGCAGCTTGTCTGCCATTGGCTGAAAATGTAGCAAAATCAAACATCATTATATAACATGTATTCTGCCAATCAGTTTTGTTTATGTTTGGCTTATTGATAATAAACTGAATGTCTGTTCCTTTTTCATGACATTGGATATTGCCAAACTTTATGTTGGTTTTATGCTTCAGTTTAATGATAGAACATTCCATCTCAGATTCTTCCAAACAGAGCTTGACAGGTCCAGTTCAAAGACTATTTCTACCTGCTTAGCTATTAATAGCTACCTAGGCATTTACAGTACACGACACGAGTTTTATACACCCCACCGTGGAAAGACCACGGAGGAAAATCCACGGAGATACACCGTGTCCTCCGTGTTCCACGGTGTGTGTTATTTGCGAATACACACAGCTGCTATGAGCTTTGTTCTGGTCACGGGCGCCTTGTGGGAGATGTGAAAATGTGCCGCAGGCCAAATAATCAAGATAAGGGTGGAATTTTAAGAAAAGAAAAAATGTCAATATTTTCCCCCCTGATACTTATATTGTTTTTCAGCATATTGAGCCGATTCCAAAGATACCAAACACTATATATTATGTTTTTAAGAAAACCTGGTTTTGACTTTTTTTCTTTTAGTCTTCTTTCTTCATTAAAATATTCTAAAAAGCCTATGTTTAAATAATGCGTACTTGCAGGCAATTCCTGTTTTGAATGCGAATTAGTATATTCAGTAAATGAAAAACATACATGTACAACATGTGATAGGGATATTTAATAATTACCGATGTGCTCTCTCTCTCTCTTTCTTTCTCTCTCTCTCTGTGACAAATGCGCTGTTTAACATAATTACCTCCATCATATTGTGTCAGACCTGTGATTCTTCCGTCGGAAGACAAAATCTCCCGAATTTGAGCCCCCCTTCCGTTCCTTCCGTTAAAATGTAAAATCTTCCGTCATTTCAAATTTTCAACAACAAAAATTTTCTGAGCGCTATTTTTCGATATTGATAAGGAAAAACCCCGAGACAATCGAAAGTCGTCTTTTGAATTACGTATTTCCGATCGAGCTCGAGCTTCGCGATATTTGTGTAACTGAAAGTGTTTCCGGTCATAACAAATCTCACAATTTCGTGTTTAATTCCATTTATTTCATAAGTATTTGTTGTTTATTTCACCTCAGGTATATTGACGGTATATTTACCCGTCCATTCTTTTTCAATTTTTTTTTTATCCCGGGATATTCATTAAAGTTTAATATGTTTTACGGCGTGACCGTGTTTGAGGGCGAAGCAAACAAATGTTGGCATTAGTATCAATATCCAGAACAGAACAAAAACAACCCGAAGTTAGCACGAGGACGGAGCTGTATCAAAGCATCCTAATTTTGGATAGTTGATCCGCCTATATATTGAACGCGGGAAATATAACGCAATTGATGTAAACAGTACATTGTTACGTCATATTCAGCGTCGTTATTTAGCAAATTTACAAACATAGCGTCTGAACCACAACAACAAACATGGCGTGAATGGTGGAGTGATTATATATGATTAAGAAAATAAGATTTACATGCTTTTACGAATTTTATGTAACATCTCAGAACGACGTGAACTAGGGTAAACGAGATTCAAAATGGAGAAATACATGTCCTTCGGGCCGTGAGAGGGCTTCGCCCTCTAATATATTTATACTTAGAATTTTCGATCAGCTGACTTGCATTTTCTGTTGTTACTTTGCAACTTGTTTTATAAAATCATTCCATCTGGTTTACCATAAGTGTGTTGCACTTACCGAAAGTGAACATTTGTTATTGTTTGGTACGCTAACTAAATTTCATTCCAGTTTTCTAGTTTTATATTACCCTTTTAATTCAAACTAGGAATAGAATAGCAAAATTTCCCCTGTGTTTCACTTGTTCATTCAGAACAACCCTCCTGTTTTTATTATAAATCAGTTCAGCTTATTCTACTTTGCTTGTAATTCTGAATTAAGCATTCTGGAAGACTTCGTAGCCATTGGTAATGTATTGATTATACAAATAGTTTAGTGTTATAATTGTTATAACTTGTTATCTCTGTAATAAATATATAAATATAACAAGTTTTTTTCATTTAATTGTGGTTTTTAAGGTATTGACTTAAGAATTATCAATGTTCTTAACACAAAAAAGGATTTATCAATGTTCTCAACACAAAAAGGATCTGATGATTATGAACTCAGACACTTGTAACACACCAAAAAAAAAACAACTACTAGTAGCATGATTTCATTAGCCAATGAACACACAAAAACGGTAAAAAAAATGTCGATAAAAAATCTCCAGTTATCAGACCAAAACTCCAGCTGAAAATTTTCAAATCTCCAGTTGTGGCATGACAGTTCTGTCACAGGTATGTTGTGTTGATATGCATCTTGACAAATATAACTTTATCCTATATAGAAATTAGAGCATTGTCGATGATTAACAAATTGGAATTAATTTATTACGTAATTAATAGAAGCAAAAATACAAACCATCGAATCATTTATTTTTAAAATCCCGAGTTAATTACATTTGACCGAGACTTATATAGAGGTTTTCATAAAAAAAATGTTCATCGGGAGTGTCTGGATAATGCAATGATTTTTGTATAATAAGTATATACCATGCAAATTCCTAAGGTCTTTGTCACAGTATAATTAAATTACGGTTAGCTAGTTTGGGTTTTGACTTCTCATGAAAAGTGTGAAATATATTGGGTCGGCGCGATATCAGATCTAATCTAAGATCACGGGTATCTTACGCCGACCCAATATATTTCACACTTTCCGCAAGAAGCTAAGCGCTTCTGTTGATTTCAAATACACGGATTAGCTGACTCCCATTGTTCTACTGAGGCGAAAACCCCTTCGAATTTGCATGGAATGTACAAGTTATACACAGGTCATTGTTATAGTCATACATCATAGTACCGCTAACCCGACAAACATTTTTTTTTTATTTTGAATAAGTTATTGAATGACGAAGTATGACCAAACTGCAGATTGAACTTTATAGAGCCCCGTGCTAACATTACTTATATTTTTCAATGTATCAGAAGGGGTATGTTGCCGGTTAAGTTGTGTAAATTTCTTGACAAGCAATAAAATAACAACAAAAATGGTGCTTAAATTGTCCGATTACGAAAACCTTTCAAGTTTTCAAAGTACACCCTCTCCGATTCTACGTGCTTGTAATCAATATTTAAGGATGTAAATCCTCGGTGTCAAATGCAACTAGTTCATGAAAAAAAAAACTAATATAAATATAAACAGAAATGACTTAACGATTATTTGCTTTTATTCATATACGCTATCGATTATTAAAATCTTTAATTTAATCTTTAGATGCATTAGATAATAAAAGAGAGAGAGAGAGAGAGAGCATTGGTAATCATAAAAAATAGGGTTTTTTTTTTGTTTCATCTTCGTTAGCCGAGATTATTCGTGCACGAAGCCACAGTTGACTCAAAACCCATTGCTAGCGGAGATTAGATGAATTTTACCCCCGTATTATGTTATAACTGCCCAAAACCTAGTACGTTTGTTTTACAACTTTCATTCAGAAGACGCGCAAGTTATTGAGTTACTGAATAAACGAGAAAACGTCTGCATTTTTATTTCAATCGTTGTCAACTCTTTACTTTGTGATATTTCAAGACTACATGTACTCAATTCAATTTATTGGATCTCATCACCATTATGCAATGGTATATAAAAATGTAAAGACAAAAAGCTGTTATACATACATTTAGTAAATAATACATGCGTGTAATAAAGTATTTATCAAGTTAGAAAAAAAAACCTTAAAAAAAACGTGTTATTATTAATGTGAAGTATGGGCATTCTAATGAAATTTTCCTACACAGTTGAGTACATAATGAAATTCATATCCAATGTAAACATGTACATGTATATAGCTGACCTTAATCACATATTCCTAATTACAATGAAAACCTTACGTAAAAATAAACTATTGCTTATGGTACACATTTCTTTGAACTGCTGTTTATCAAATTGAAATTACTGGCATGTGATTGTCGTTGTTCATGACCCTTCTTTTATTTGGTGAAATTGTGCTGCACGTGCCGTGAAACAATGTACCGACGAGTGGTAGGAATAACACAGGTGTTTATATACAGGATGTCGAGAATTTGGGCGTTTCATAAAAAGGTATGAACGTCTGCAGGGAAGTCTACATACGGATATGAATCGAAAACACCAACGTATCATTAAACAACAATTACAAGAATTGAATGATTTATAGCTAATTTCTAAATAAGTAATGGGGTGAGGGCATGCATGTATGCTGGCCAAGCGAAAAGGTTTTTTGGGTGAATCATTTCGGAAATTATTTCTTTGTTTTATCACACGGAGGTACACGGTGGCATCGACGGAGGTACAGGTGACATTCACGGAGATGCGCGGTGGCATCCACGGAGATCCTCCGTGGACTTCAATGTCTAGCTCGCGCGGAAAAATAGGACTTCAAAGGTGCCGACAATTTTAAAGGTCCACCGTGTTTGGGGCAAATTTGTTCCACCGCGTTGCGTGGAACACGCATAAAACTCGTGTCGTGTACTGTAAACCTACTTAAAGTAGAGCTCTATTTATACCTACTTTTACCTGTTTTTAAAAATATTTAAATAAACAATAATTAAGGCACATATTTTAAATAGGTCAATCGTTTTATGTATCATGTTGTGCATGTGCACGGCAAAATTCGGAGTGTAAATTTGAATACTTTACGAGGGTGGAGAATGTAGAAGAAAAGCATGAAAAATCATCCCAAAAACATTAATATTATTATTAATATAGATTAATACAGATTTGTAAGACATTCTATACTTCTTATCACGTAGCTTTGATCCTATGCTGCTAGAAAATGAAACTGGGTGTAGTTACTGATGCAAATTTGAAAGGTTAGTTCTAAAGTAATATTTTTTTGTCCAATATTTTTGTAGTATCCATCGTCATTCATCAGTGTAAGTGAATCAAGAAATTTGGCACACACCATATTGTGCCATTCCTGCGTTTGGCCACAGAATGAAAGTAAAGGAAAAAGTAGGTAAAAATAGCTACCTAGAGTAGGTTTAAATACATAGCTAGCTATAAGTAGCTACGTAGGTAGAAACAGTCTTTGGACTGGACCTGCTTCAAGCTTTCCACTTTCCTACACTTTGTTAAAACTTTTAATCAATATCATAACTACGTGTATTTTAATCTGCTGGGATTTCTTTATCCTTTAATATGGAGTGCACCGTGCTTCCAGTCGTCTTTGACTTGAAATTCTGTGATAAACAGCTAAATTAAGCAGACAGTACATGAAATTCCTAACAGGTTACTCATCACTTATTCCAGGAATATCCCTATAGACGTACAGTATCATATTTATACTCTAACATTAAACATAGCACCTAAAGTGATTGCCGTCACATCGTGATCTGTGTTTATGGTTAAAAGTTTACCGGAAGTTGAATAAACGATGAACCAAGGGCAAGTAGAAAAATTCCGTATAGTCACTAAACCACATATCGTATAGTCATATACACTGTAAATAACTATTGACTTGTTATAGACTTGATAATCTTGTAGAATTTCTACTTTTCAGATATGCTAACTTATGTAACTTATGTAACAAAACTACGTCTTATTCATATAATATATAGTATCTTCCATGGAACTTTTAAAATTATGTTTCTTCTTCTTCTTCTTCTCCTTCTCAGTTCTTTTTCTTCTTCTCAGTTCTTCTTCTTCTCAGTTCTTCTTCTTCTCAGTTCTTCTTCTTCTTCTTCCCCTTCTCAGTTCTTCTTCTTCTTCTTCTTCTTCTTCTTCTCGGTTCTTCTTTTTCTTCCTCTTCCCAGTTCTTATGATAATGTGCATGGCTAGTCATTAAAATCTTGCACTGAGGGGCTCTTGTGATTAAAACTGGATAAAAACTATCTTTCCACCTATGGTGTCATTTATTTGCTGATTCGTACTTTGAAGGTCTCAAGTGAATCAGCATCCACGATGTATTGTGGCAAGGAGCTCCAGAGGGAGATAGTTGCTGGGAAAATGAATCCCGGTAGCTTTTGATGTGGCAGAAAGGTTGAATGAACCGTTTTGTATGCCATCGTGTTGCATTCTCTATACCCAGAGTTCCGTGCGCTACCCGCACTACAAGAACTGTAAGTGAAGGGAATGCCTCTTGTTGATGTTCCTGTAGGCCTCAGAGGGATGGGTGGTATGTCTATGATGTTGTTGACAATGCGGTACATCACGGTAACACGAGCCACATGTCGTCTGGATCGGGGGCTCTCTAGGTGCAGCTTCTCCATCATGCTAGTGACACTATCCTCTCTTCTGTAGTTACTCATAATGGACCGAGTTGCTCTTCTTTTGGACTCTTTCTACAGCCGCTTGGAGGGTTTTGTTGGAGTTGTTCTACACTGTTTTTGGCAAGCACAAAAAAAAAATCACAACTTTTTGTATACTTGATAAACACACACACACCCCACCCCCCAATGGATGCGTGGCTTAGTTTGGTTGTAATAAGTACAAATATACTGGGCCAGAACATGAAAGTTTCCTGGTATATTGTAGATTCAAGTTCAAATCATGGTCCCCGGGGTAGGGTGGGGCCACAATGGAGGATCAAAATAGTGCATTATGGTATATAGGAAAATCTTTTTAAAATTTCTTTTCAAGAACCACATAGTTAGATAAAGTTGAAATATACCTGAAAGCTTCCTGACATAGAGTACAAATCATGGTCCCCTAGGGTAAGGTGATGGCACGATATCTAGGGGATCACATTTTTATTTACTGATATATAGGAAAAATCATCGTTGGTTACCCACGGGTGATTCTCGCCAGTGCTCCCTATCATCACGCGTGTCAAAGGGATTCAAATTGTCTTTTGTAAGTGAAATATGAAATCATAACTTGGTGTAGATCATGTCTTAAAATATGAACTGCTTTGCGATCCCCAAACGATTCTTTTAGATAAATGATCATTTCATTACCAGTGATGAAATGCTAAATCAAATACGCTGTCCATTGGAAGAACTGATAACTCCTACTCATTAAATTTTTATACAAATCAAATATTTGTAAAACTATATTGAAATACATCCCATCTTGTCTGCCCAAGCATGCATCGTAAATGTGATTAAAATAGTGAATGTCTTCATGAACTCCTTGTCTAATGACAATTACTATCTTTAAATAATATAGCAGGAAGTGCTGATGTACATTCTATATCTATAAATATACATGTATAGAATTATATATCATCAAGATATATACCTTATAGAGTATCCATTATACATGAATAGAATTTGCATATTTTTACAGATGCTATTTTTTTTTTAAAGGCAATTGAACAAATGATGCAGACAACTGTAGAGGCTATAGTATGAAAATGTTTTTAAAAATACATATAGTCGGTTAAAAGGCTCGACAGAGCTTGTGTTGACTTGTTGATTGTATATATATATATATAGTACCGACTTTAAATAAAATTTACTTTACTTTCAAAAGCTACAGAGGATAGGCTCTAGAGATTGTATAATACATGTGTGTATCATACAAAAGATAAAAAAAAATAAAACAATCAAAGATACAGAACATTTAGAATTTTACACTAAGCAGTAGACACTAGAGATGTGATCCTATTAACAATACTCCAGAACTTATATATTGTGGCAACAAAAATGACCGATTTCTCTGTCTGACCTCTCTCGTTCTGACTTCAGATGGCACATGGTGCCGTAATTGTTAAATATTCATGTGTTACACCATTGGTTAAAATTTTTAATAGGAAAAAAAATGTTTAAGGAAACCCGGCAACTAATATATTTTCATATCTCTCATTGTTGATTGAACACCGAAACAGGTGGGTTTTTTAAATGGAAGTTTGTATGCATTTACAGTCTGCGTTTTGAATATTTGTTATCTGCAATTTTATGCCCCGGTTGTCAAGATCTATTTATTTTCTGTTATCTGTCAATAAATTAAGATCATTCCAACCAAGAGGTAAAGTACCAACGGAAATGGGTTATAAACGATATTCTGCGCACCTGTTTCAAGTTCGTCATATCCATTACAAAACCTTATTCTGAGGTGTAAAAGTATTTTCCTAAAATTTATATCAAATCTTTAGAAAAAGGTGAACATATAGATATTTCCCATTCTTCAATTTTGAAATATGCTAGCAGACTTTGAATAACTGTACAAATTAGAATACAGAATAGAATATATTTTTTTAGACACTAGTGGAAACTTTTCCATTTAATACCGGTATTCTATTTTAGACAGTAAGAGATAATTTTTCTTGTCGTCTTCACTTTACAGTAGACAATAGTCACCAGATAGACACCTAGTGTACTTTAGCGAAACCATTCTAATCCTATCTTACCAAGTCAAGACATACGGCGGATCACAAACCCTGGCTGTCACACAACGTATGGAATTTTGATCATACGTGTTATATGCGCGATATACCTAATTCATAATATAAGTGTTTCATGCGTTTTTCATATGTCGAAGTGTGTAGATGTCCGTCGGGGTTTCGGCAGACGGATCTTTACGCGATTTCGATTTTTAGCTGCTCAAAATTTCTGGTCGGTTGAGATTTACGCAGTTTATGCGTATTTTACGTAGTTTATACGCAATTTTTACGTAACTGTTACGTAAATCTTACGCAGTTGTGCTTGATTTTTGCGAGATGCATACGCAAATCTTTGGCTTTCCACGATCGTTCCACGTATGTTTAACGGACCTTTCACTCATGTACCACAGACGTATCACTTTTATATCGCGTATACGGCGCACATATCGCGTTAAAATTACATAATTGACGCACGAATCACTAATGAATTGCAGATAAACAGCGCAATAATCGCACACGGTTCACGCATGCTTCGCGTATGGTGTGACAGGATTTAGCTTTTACGTAGATTTACGTGTTCTTTTCGTGGTTTATTCGTACTTCTTTCATGGCTTTAAGGTGGTTCATTCGTGATACATCTGTCAAAATTTCACGTAAAGACCCCAACTTTTCTAAAAATTTCCACGTATATCCACGTATGACCAAATTTCATCCGTGGAATATGCGCAAATTGTACATAGTGGCTGTATGACATAGCCTTTAGGTTAAACTTTTTGTTCTTGGCAATTTATTTATTTCCACGACTGATGACATGGTGGCCCGTGGTTTGTGAACTAGTCGCCCGATACATGAAGATTAGTACTACGTATACTCGTATGATAATTTCCAATTACGGTGTTTACGTATACATGTATTTATCAATATTTTTGACTTCAATATCTTTTCCAATTGAAATGATAGCCATTTCCGCATTCATGAGTGTGAACAATGTGCGTATGAATCTTGATGAACAATTCTAATGGCTGGGAATTCCAACAGAAATTAAAGTAAAATGTAAATATAAAAAAAATATCATTTTTGAAATTACGCCAGTATACTTTTCATGAAGCACTAATTATCCTTGAAAAAAGAAGATGCAAGCTTGTCTAAATAATGGGCCACAATTTTTCAAAGGGTCTTGAAAAATTGGAGGTCATGTTCTAAAAACTTTCCTAAAAACCAATTTCAACGAAACGGGGTACAAATTGACCTTGAGAAAAGGAAATTAAAAGTTTGTTCAAATGAAGGGCCACACCCTCGTGAAAGGGGGGGGGATGAGAATTGTGAAAAACTGGATGTTATATTTTGAAAATCTTCTTTTAAAAGAACCATTTTCGATTAAATTCAATCTGAAACAAAGTATTCTTCGGTGAAAAAGATTCAAATGTGTAAAAAGGGGCTACACTCTCCTCAACGGGGATATAATCTAGAAATAAGAAAAAGAGGGTAGGGATACATAAAAGTTTTCCGCTTCAGAACAGCTGGGGATATTTTAGGATTACAATAGTTTAGCAAAGTAATAAAGTGGGGAATCATAGTTTGAATAGGTTAGATAAATATGAAAGTTAACATTTTCTTGTTTCTTGCGACAAGATGTAGCAGAAAGGGGAAGGGGCATCTCTAGCCCCGCCCAGACGGACGGAAATGTTCCAGTAACTAGAAAACCATTGATATCTCACCCCCTAAACATGTATTTTCTTGTTCCTTGAGACAATGCATATTCAATGGATTCTAACAAACATCACACTGGGGAGGGGGTCTCTACCCCTGTTTTATTGGAAATGATCCAAAACAATTAAATGAGATCCTTTCTCCGATCTCAAATATTTTATTGTTCCTTGCGACAAGATGAGTTGATTGGATGTGATGTAACAGAAGGGAGGAGATATTTCTCTAGTCTCTTTCAGAAACTATCAACTAATTATAGAAGTGTTGAAAACAATGTTACTCATGTAAAACGATGTGTCCCATAAGCCTCTTGTGTTGATTAGGGGGGGGGGGGGGTCTAATTTACTTTGCTGGTCTCCTTATCTGTCCACAAGTTTTATAACCTTGGTCATAATTTTTCAATGTGAACTGAAACTCTAGATCAACGCTTATTCACTGATGAAGGTCATTTACTAAGGTCGCTGAAAGTTGTTTACTAAGGTCAAGGTCAAAGCCACAATCCATAGACTCTCGTGGCAACATTCGGTTTCATTTACCCTTGATATTTTACAGTTTTTGTGGTCCCTTTAATATTATTTCAGTATTATGGTTAATGTAAATTACGAAAGCCTAGTGGTTTCAAATTAAGAGCATGAAATAAATAAATAAATAAATATATATATATATATATATATATATATATATATATATATATATATATATATATCTACGTATATTTATATATATAAGTCGTAATTATGAAATAAGAAGTCGTAATGATCATGAGATAAAAAGTTGTAGTGACGAACTTGTACTTACGACTTCAGAAAGATTCAAGAAACATTAATATCAATTATCAAAATAAAAATTCAGAAATATATCTATCCATCTTTTAGAAATAAGAATAAAGATATGTAATTTTAATTTCTCTAAATCATTCAATTTAATTTGAAATTACCATTATTTTCTTGAATTAAACCAAAAATTAGTTTGAGGATATTAGCCATCGGATGATTGATAATTTGTACTTTATTGAAATGTTATGTCCATTCATTACATAAACCCATTCTCTGACCTGACTTACACATGCAGGCATTAGTTCTCATTTTATTCCGTATGGTGTCAATTTGTATCGCTCTGGACTTTTTCTTCTCTGTTTTCCAAAATCTCTTTGTACCGATATTTTTTTCTACAATGGCTGTCGGTCAAACAGTAAATCTTGAGTTATTTTGTGGTACATTTATAACTATACCACCATTGAATGATAAAGATTATCTTATCTGACAATAAGTCTAACGTATAAATCATTTGCACGCCGGGGTATGAGCCCTTCCCTATATATATACGGAGCGTGGCTGACTCGTGCCGCGTCTTCTGAGTGACGAAGTCATGCCGGCCGAACGCCTCCTCAGCGTGGTGTGGATTCTAGGTCTCTGTCAATGTAGATATCCTGAAAACTGCGTCAATATGGTTGTCGCCGAGGTACGATTAGCTGCTTAGTTGGAGAACTTTTTTATTGTTTTAGAATGACACGACATCCTTGTAAATTTAATTTGATTTGAATCGCATTTTGCGTTCAATTAAAAAAATTTAAATCGCATACACACGCGACCATTTAAAAAAAGTTTCTCATTCTTTTTTTAAGAAAAGAAATAAGTTAACGAGGTGCAGTAAATCATTACGTTTAATGCCGAACATCTTCGCATCAATCCCTGAAACGCAACAATCCCATATGTCCGCGATGTCTCGTGATCTTTATTGACTTTACCGGGGGTAGAATTGCCTAAAAATTCTTTTAAAATCATTCTTTTTCCCCTTCTTTTTTTCAGAATGCAAGCAACAGTTTCACTTGTAAGGAAAGGACGATTTCGGAAAAGGGTAAGTCGATAAGAGTTACGCATAATACTAAAATGCGACTCTAACAAAGTTATAGGTGGCATCATATCGTAGTTTAATTTATAAAGCAATAATTATAGAACTGAAGATTGGAGCTGGTGACGGTGTGTAGTAGTAATGCTCTGATGACATGAAAACCCTTTGCATTTTAAAAGCAAATTGGACAATAAGTGCATGAATAGAATGTTTCTATACGATTTCCTACGTATTTTGATTGAAATGATTGACATGTGACCTCGAGCACTGTTTAAGATGCTTGCTACATGGTTTATATTATATTTACTTATACATGTACATTTATTCAATGTCAGCAGAATGTCAGAGGAGAGTTATTTCCGGATTTTGTGTCGCACCCTCAGACTCCGCTCTGCGAAATGTTCAGTTAAAGATTCTGAAGAGGAATGAGCGGGAAGTCTCATGGAACGTTATATGTAAGTTCTAATCACACAAGATATTTGATTAAAAGTTATATGTAAGTTCTAATGACGCGAGATATCTCATGAAACGTTATATGTAAGTTCCAATCACGCGAAATATCTCATTAAAAGTTATTATATGAAAGTTCCAAGCACGCGAGATATCTCATGGAACGTTATATGTAAGTTCTAATTGCACGAGGTATCTCATTAAAAGTTATATATAAGTTCTAATAACACGATATATATCATGGAACATTGTATGTAAGTTTTAATCACACGAGATATCGCATCAAAATATATATGTAAGTTCTAATCACGCGAGATATCTCATGGAACGTTATATGTAAGTTCTAATGATGCGATATAGCTCAGGGAATATTATATGTAGGTTCTAATGATGCAACATATTTCATGGAACATTATATGTAAGTTCTAATGATGCAATATAGCCCGTGGAACATTGTATGTAAGTTCCAATCAGACGAGATATCTCATGGAACATTATATGTAGGTTCTAATGACGCGTGATATCTCATGGAACTTTATATGTAGGTTCTAATGACGCGTGATATCTCATGGAATTTTATATGTAGGTTCTAATCACGCGTGATATCTCATGGAACATTATATGTAAGTTCTAATCACGCGTGATATCTCATGGAACTTTATATGTAGGTTCTAATGACGCGTGATATCTCATGGAACTTTATATGTAGGTTCTAATGACGCGAGATATATCATGGGACATTATATGTAAGTTCTAATTAGACGAGATATCTCATGGAACATTATATGTAAGTTCTAAGCACACGAGATATCTCATGGAACATTATATGTAAGTTCTAAGCACACGAGATATATCATGGAACATTATATGTAGGTTCTGATGACGCGAGATATCTCATGGAACGTTATATGTAAGTTGTAATGACGCAGGATATCTCATGGAACGTTATATGTAAGTTGTATTGACGCGGGATATCTCATGGAACGTTTTATGTAAGTTGTAATCATACGAGATATGTCATGGAACGTTATATGTTAGTTCCAATCACGCGAGATATCTCATGGAACATCATCTGCAAGTTCTAACGACACGATATATCACAATCTCATAAAACGTTATATGTATTAAAGTTCTAATGAAGCGAGATATCTCGTGGAACCTAATGATGCGAGGTATCTTAAGGAACATAATATGTAATTTTAAATTATATGAGATGTCTTGTGGAACGTTGGAAATATAGGAACATTATAACACACAACAGTCTCGTTGAAGGTCAGAATTTCGCAAAGGGTCGTTATAACGATCTAATTTACAACCTGTCATTAGGTCGAGTGTTGTCTGACGTGTTTCATGACAATTGTTAGGTCATCTTTACATGCTAGTTTTGACTACGGATTACTCCGTTTACCTGATCAAGATATAGGACTCACGGAGGATGTGGCCGATCAACTGGGGATGTTTACTTCTAGGCTCCTGATCCCCGTATGATGTGTTCAGGTGTCCGTGTTTGCTCTACCCTTAATGAAATGGATCTTCACTGTTCCATGCATAACAAAATATTATACTATAATACCAAAAATACAGTAAATTTTCAGTCAATCATCATGGAAAACTGTAGGTATATGAATTTTTCCTGTGTGTCTCAAAAATATATACATGTATAGACCTATATCTATTCATTACAGCTTTAAAAACTTTTCTTCGCGCTCTACTG
Organism: Ostrea edulis; assembly: GCF_947568905.1. Lineage (NCBI taxonomy): Eukaryota > Metazoa > Mollusca > Bivalvia > Ostreida > Ostreidae > Ostrea > Ostrea edulis. The sequence goes on along the minus strand of NC_079165.1, from coordinate 93,081,954 downwards.
ATATTAAGGTACTCACTACACTAAAGCTTATCCTCTTTATGACACTACGTCACAAGATGGCGATTTAAATGTTTTGTGAAATTATTTGTATCGATCGATTTGTTTGTCTATCATCGTAGCTCAGTGGCTAAAGCATTGGGCTGGTGAATGCAGATCTCGTGTTCAAATCCCCTAAAATCTTTTGTTCATTTGTGTTGAAATAATTTTTTTGAAAAATCATGTTTTTATCCAATTTTGTATATTTTTGCCTTTTTGGCATATATGCTTGTTGTATATCATCATATCTTTTATAATTAAATCAATTCGTACTGATTTGAGAGACTATTTCTGGATGTAGTGAGCCACTTTAATAAATACTCCGGTATGGTTTGGTGCTTGTAAAACTCATCCGCGTTTCTGGAAATTTCTGAACAAAGACACTAGACGTTTGGATCGCGCATACTATACTGTTCAAGTAAAAGTGATTAAAGTGTTTTGCGATATCTGAAGCAGCTGCATCAAGTGTATATGATATCATGTTGTAGTGATATCTGCTGCATCAAGTGTCTATGATATTATGCTGTAGTGATATCTGCTGCATCAAGAGTCTATGATATCATGTTGTAGTGATATGTGCTGCATCAAGTGTCTATGGTATCCTGCTGTAGTGATATCTGCTGCATCAAGTGTCTATGATATTATGCTGTAGTGATATCTGCTGCATCAAGTGTCTATGATATTATGCTGTAGTGATATCTGCTGCATCAAGTGTGTTATGATATCATGCTGCAGTGATATCTGCTGCATCAAGTGTCTATGATATTATGCTGTAGTGATATCTGCTACATCAAGTGTCTTATGATATCATGCTGTAGTGATATCTGCTGCAACAAGTGTCTATGGTATCCTGCTGTAGTGATATCTGCTGCATCAAGTGTCTATGATATCATGCTATAGTGATATCTACTGCATCAAGTGTCTATGGTATCCTGCTGTAGTGATATCTGCTGCATCAAGTGCCTATGGTATCCTGCTGTAGCGATATCTGCTGCATCAAGTGTCTTATGATATCTTGCTGTAGTGATATCTGCTGCATCAAGTGTCTATGATATCATGCTGTAGTGATATCTGCTGCATCAAGTGTCTATGATATCATGCTGTAGTGATATCAACTAGAGATAAATGTGGAGAGGGCTTATATAGACAATGCCTCTTGTCCATTACATTCATGCTTTCTACATGTTAAAGTTACCCTAGCCTCCATGGGTTGTAACTTTGTAACATCTGTTATTTCTAAATAAGAACAATTCAGAAAATCTGTATCGATGCTTTAGCTATACTGGTCAGGTCGTTTGACCGAAAGATGTTCATGTATCTCCCAGTAGTCTTTATTTGGATTCAAGTCTCGAGGGAATCAGGAATAAACAGGTGAGACTGAGTGTCTGGGATTCTCTTTGAGAAGTTTTTATTGCTATAAAGATGCCATTAGGTTTTAGGTGAAGATCTTCGTCAAGCGCCAATGGCCATTTTTCGCACTGAAGGTTCTTAATCGTGTCTACGTCTACCACGATACTTGTAACGTTTCATGGTTTCACCCGAAAAACCCGCGAGAGTTGTAACGTTTCATGGTTTCACCCGGAAGACCTGGGAGAGTTGTGACGTTTCATGGTTTCACCCAGAAGACCCGCGAGAGTTGTGACGTTTCATGGTTTCACCCAGAAGACCCGCGAGAGTTGTTACCTACCGGTACTCTAACGACTCGGGTTTGTTTCGACCTAGATTCGAATACAGGCCTTCAGAACATACTGTACAGCGAGCGCTCTGGGGATTGAACAACAGTGTTGATTTATGTAGCCTCATCAAACGCAATGCCAGATTGATCTAGTTTAGCTACTTCATGATTCCTCTGCAATAAAGAAATAAAAAATGTACGTTTAAGACATTGATAATACTACAAACCTCAGGTGCCAACGTTTTAAAAAAAATATGTTTTTACAAAAATGTAGTAACTAACAACTGCCACCCGTTTGTTGAAATTAGAAATCGATATACGGAAATATTTTATCTATTTGTAGTCATTAAACGCACATATTTCATTGTTATCCGTCTGTAGATCATTTAAAAGATAACCTATTTCGGTAACAGCAGGTATATTGTTCGTCAAAGTTACACAAAAGGCCAATGGGCAACATCGCTCACCTGATCAATGCATTTCTTCGTTTTGATTTGCAAACGTTTAAGACCATCCCTTTAATGATAGATTACAGTATATGAATGATGTGTAGGTGTTAGATTGTTAGTTCATCTAATAGTATTTGATTCATTGTATTTCTTAGTCCCCTACCGACAAAGTCGAAGGAGACTTTAGGTTTGCGCTCCGTCTGCCCGTCTGTCCATCAGTTCAGTTTTCCGCTCTTTTTTCTCTGTTCTTACAGATATTTATTTGATATTTGGTACGTTGCTTTGCCATAACACGTTACAGATCAAGTTTAGTTTGAATTTCGTCTCGGTCCGTTGATTTTTCACCAAGTTATAGCCCTTGGACTTAGAAAAATAGCATGGATTATCAGCTTTCCAGACTTTTTTGTTGTTGTGCTTGCAGATATTCATTTTATATTTGGTGCATTACTTTGCCATAACAAGTTACAGATCAAGTTTGAATTTCGTCATGGTCCGTTGATTTTTCACTAAGTTATGGCCCTTGGACTTAGAAAAATAGCATGAATTGTTGTTAGTTTACCTCCAAGTTTCTTATTTCTGTAGATAAGAGTACTACACTCATTAAAACTTCTAGCATAGTAATACAAAAATGTAGATAAATTATTCATGATCACCTATTTTTCACAGTTTATTGACTTGGTTAAAGACCTAAACCTAATTATAAATTTGTCTTTTTTCCTGGTATAGCCTCTACTTGAATAGTAGTTGATTTCCAACCATTGCTATCCTGGTTCCCCAATTTTCCCTTTTACAATAACCTACATAATGAACTTTAAATATTGTTGTGGTACAGTAATTTTTGCAACCGGTGGAGGACTATGTATTGCCATGCAATACTCTCAGAATGCTTGTTATAACTAAAATCGCCAAGAAAACGTTTAGCACGTGCAATTTCAGTGTCGTTACATATCTAGAATATGAGACATACGTAGAGCGACAAAAATGCCACGTAAACACAAACTGTGTGGATGAAGTAAACAATAAAAACGATTTTCGTTTATGTTCAATATGTATGTACCTTTAGTTAGTTTTCCAATGGCATGACAGAAAATACTTAAATTAGAAAAACATATACATGTATATTTTTTTTTAAAATGGTTCACTTCAACAATGTCGTCATAACTACGTCAGATTGCGATGAATCCTATGACACCCTGAATGATTTTACGTTTTTGATGTGTTGAACATGGCTTGTCGTTGTTGCATTTTTGCTCAAAGTTGATTGAAGAAAACCCTGCATTCAAAACATTTCCTAGTTAGGAATATAATATGCTTGCAATTTTATTTTCTAAAGTTTACTTTATCAAAGCTTTGAAAGAAAAAGACCACCAAAACGTGTAGGGGTACACATGCTTTTGAACATAGACGGGCACCTGTCCCTGCTGTGTCCGCGCAGATCAATACATGAATTACTTTCCATTTCCTGATTTCCTGGAAATTTGATAGCATCACCTCAGTATTCAAAGAACACGCCTTGTTCTAATATTTGAACATACTGTATTTTAAGTGAGGTTATTGCACAATGTTTCGTTGAAATCATTGCAGACGACGGAGCTGAGACGGGCGGATATTTGATAGAGTATCCTGTTGACCGAGCCTGGTCACTCACTTTATGCAGGGCTATCTTTATAGATTCGGTCAACATATTCACAGTAAGCAATATATCCACTCCAGTGTTTTGATGATAGAGTAAAAGAAAATTAATTTGTCAATACAAGACCCATTTCGACCAATTGCAGGCGACATTCAAAACTACCTTCCACACGGCTAGTAGCCTCACCCCCACAGTAAGGCCAATGTGGAGAATGCTAAATGATGATGGTAAGGCTTTCGCTGAATACGAAACTTTTCAATGAGTCTTTCTTGTAACTTTTTGGTTGAATTTCATTGTCTCACATGTTGGTAAAACAATACATTTTTTCAGATAATTGGCATGGGGCCGTTTTTATCGATAATCCTAAAGGCAACCCTCTGAAAATATCGTTTGAGGTCCAAACTTCTAAAAGTTTCAGATACCATGTAGAGTTAAGAAGAAGTAATGGCGAATTGATTCAAAACTTAACAGTTGACAAGGTAGCATACAAATGAAAACTATAAATACTTTCGTGTTATAAATCCAATTTAAATATTAAAGTGTATCAACTCTGCATTTTGCGTTACAGATTTACAGTTTTCAGTCTTGTTTCAGAGTTTTGCAGTTTTCCACGATGTACAACCGGGATCATATTACGCAAAGGTTAATGATATAAATTCTCTCTCTCTCTCTCTCTCTCTCTCTCTCTCTCTCTCTCTCTCTCTCTCGAACAACAGATAATTTGAGAATATTTTCCTAGATAAAGATTCTTCGAAATGGTACATGTTGCTGCTCAAACATCAAACGATGTAAGCGATGCAAGGATTGGACGACAGATGTCTTTGTCCACCCGTCATCAGGTAAAACAGGTATGTAAACACTACACAGTCAGTAGTTCACCAGCAATTCAGACAACTGTTTGTAACATACCCCACGCAAAGCGGGGCATCCAATCTCAACATGACACATTGAAGTTCTCTTGCGAGTGTTAATACGATCAGTGCACAAACAATTCTGAAATTTTCTCTCCGGGTCCCTTGATCTTTTACATTTACTCTTGAAAACAAGCAGTAAGTGATTAAAACCAAATACAAACAAGAGGTCCATCAGCAACATCGTCCCTGCATGGCCCATTTTTAAAGATATTCCCTATATATTCGCAAGAAAAATTTTGATCCCCTATTGTGGCCCCACCCTACACCCGGGATTTGAACAAACTTGAATCTACACTATGTCAGAACGCTTTCAGGTAGATTTTAACTTTTCTGGCCCAGTGGTTATCGAGATTTTTAAATGACCTCACCCTATTTTTTGCATTTTCCTGATTATCTCCCCTTCGAAGGGTCATGGCTATATTTTTAAACAAACTTGAATTCCCTTCACCCAAGAATAATTTGTACTAAATTTATTGATATTGGCCCACTGGTTCTGGAGAAGAAGATTTTTAAGATTTGTCCGTGTATTTTTGCTACTTTGCAATTATCTCCCCTTGGAGACGGGTGTTGCCCTACATTTGTACGTTCTTGAATCATCTTCACTCAAGGATGCTTTGTGCCAAGTTTGAATGTAACTGACAGAGTGGTTCTGGAGAAGAAGATGGAAATGTGAAAGGATGTATAAGGACTCATATCTTTATGCAAAGATGCATTACTGAAAGTTTGATGAATCTACTAGTAACCAAAATATTGTATACAACTATTTTTCGGAATTTTCCTTTCAGTAACCTTCACTTTTCATCTGCATCATTGAATACCAATATACCATTGACTTTATAAAAGTATCATTCACTCAAATCTGACAAAATCATAATGAAAACTAATTTAATTCTTGTACACAAAACTTTCGGACTTTTAATTTCAGTGACATTTGATATTTTACAATTCACATTTATGCAAGGTTCCATCATTGCAGGTTTAATAAAATTTAGATGAGAAATGTAGCGTAAGATTTGCACGAGATATGTGGCTTAAGTTTTGGATTTTCCCTTTCTTCTCTTGACCTTTCTGCTATTTGTAACCTTGAAAACCGAATGAAACCAAGGTCTTGATGCAAGATATTACTCCTGCACGTTTGGGAAAAAAGCAGGCTTAACTTGTAGAAGGCTGAAAACAGGAACGAACGGAAGAACAGAAAATACATTTTTAAGACAATGGTTTTCGAAGTCAAATATATTTCCTTGTGATATGATTTCAATAGCACTTGGAATATTCCACATTACGAGTTCCGCTTTCCGGATCCCTCGTTATCCCGTTGTAGACACGTACTTGCCTTCTTTACACGAAGAGAAAATAATACGATCATTGTGTAGCGTTTTTACAAAATGGATTTTTTTTAAATTCGGACCATGCAATTTTAATTAATCTTTGGAAACAGTAGAAGCAATCAGACCCAAACAGTTATCAAGACGCGGAAATATTAAACATATAAAACAGCGGGTAATCATTAATTAAACATTCTTGAACAAATAGTCAGGTAATATAATTGTTTCCTTATTGGAGTAGAAAACATTAAATACACATCGCCATATTAATATTTACAGTATTTGCTCTTCTAGCAAATATAATTTTCGCAAGTGATGAGTAGATCCTATACAGGCTGCTACAATCAGGGACCTGGGGAGGGGGAACCTGGCCCCTCACGTTAGTGATGAGTAGATCCTATACAGGCTCGTACAATCAGGAGCCTGGGGATGGGGGAACCTGGTCCCTCGTAAATCAGGAGACTGGTGAGGGGGAACCTGGTCCCTCACGTTTTGACAACGTTCATTTTGCGTTATTTCTATACACAATAATTATTATTCACATACAAAGTAAGATATATTGGTGACTGCACCCCTACCCCTTCTTTTTCTAGTAATATTTAAATGGTAACAATCATGCATGATGAATTGAAGCAATGTAGGGACAAACGAACGCCCCCTTCCCATTCCTTCGCGAGTTACGCCAAAAATATTAAAGACAGGTTTTCTTTGTCAAGAAATTCAGTGAATTGTGAAGCAAGTTTGTCCTTTGGCTGCCCCTTTTGAAAACGGATGCTGTTACATCATACACAAGCCATCCTTCCCAATTGACAACAAAGTTTGGAGTTATACTGCACATGTAGCTGACCGTCTGTCTGTAGACGAATTGGATTCGGTAAACTAACAACTCAACTTTATGACAAACGGGATGATTTCGGCTTTTCCATCGTCAACTTCCCATATTTATGTAGCAATGTTCCATTATCCCCTGCATATGGTGTTTATATCTCTCAACTGATTCGATACGCAACAACTGTTCTGCGTATGATCAGTTTTCAAATCGAGGCAAGCTACTGACGAACAAGTTGATGGTGCAGGAGTTTCAACAGTCTCGTTTAAAGTCAGCATTTCGCAAATTCTATGGTCTTTACAGCAATCTAGTTTGCCAATACAACCTATCATTGGGTCAAATGCTGTCTGACTTGTTTCATACCGACTGTTAGGCCGTTCTTGGCACACTAATTTTGACTATGGATGGCTATGTTTACCTGATCAAGATATAGGGCTCACGGCGGGTGTGATTGGCCGACAGGGGATGCTTACTCCTCTTAGGCACCTGATCCCACCTCTGGTGTGTCCAGGGGTCCGTGTTTGTCCAACTCTCTATTTTGTATTGCTTATAGGAGTTATGAGATTGATCACTGTTCGTTATCTTCACCTTTCATTCAGGAATCTTAAAATTATACTGCTGAGAAGAAGAGAGTCAAATGACCAAAGGTTAACCTCAGAAAACTCGGACATAGACAACTTTGGAAACTTACCCATTAGATGATTGTTTTCGTCAAAGACAATTTTATTAAATTTAAAACTCAAGTGAAACCCCGACAATGGAAATGGACTCTAATTGCATTTTCTTTAAACCACGTGTCGTAAAGTATACTTAATTAAATACCTCAAGATCAGAGGATGGGAAATAGTTCTGTTGATTCTAAATAAAAAGTAAAGTTCAGAAACTCAAAAGAGCGAATGGTTTGGAATTATATTACATTCTGATTCGGGGGCTGGGGTGTATGGCAAGCCCTTTTACTATTTATTCGAAAAATAAGATATCTCTTTGAATTAAAGAGATATCTCTTATCTTAAAGAGAGATCTCTTTAAAATGAGAGATATCTCTTAATCTTAAGAGATATCTCTCTAAATAAGAGATATCTCTTTCACTTAGAGAGATATCTCTTTCATTTAGAGAGATATCTCTTTCACCTAGAAAGATATCTCTTTCACTTAGAGAGATATCTCTTTTACCTTTAGAAATATCTCTTACACTTAAAGAGATATCTCTTTCACGTAGAGAGATATCTCTTTCACGTAGAGAGATATCTCTTTCACGTAGAGAGATATCTCTTATACTTTAAGAGATATCTCTTTCACTTAAAAAGATATCTCTTTTACTCTGAGAGATATCTCTTTTTCTTTGAGAGATATCTCCTTCACTTAAAGAGATATCTCTCTAAGAATTCCTAGAGAGATATCTCTCAAAGAATAAGAGATATCTCTTTAATCGTTGAAAAAGAGATATCTCTCAAAGAGAAAGAGATATCTCTTTCCAATATTTTTATTAGTTTGAATACTAAGTACTCCTCCCTAAAACGGAAGCCCGCCAAAGCAAATCTTACCATGATGGCTGGGGTGTTGCTAAAACGCGGAACGGAAAATGGAACGGAAAATATATGCAATAATGTCATGAGGTCAACATTTTGCGAAATCAAAAGGCTTATTTTGAACAAGGAATGCAGAAATTACAGAGAGAAAAGGTAGTCATCCTTAGAATCCACCATTTCATATTGATACCTCATACTAAAGCATTAATATGTATTTTTACACGGTGTGTTTTGCGGATGAATGTACCAATAGGCGCTTGTTTAATATTTTGCATATAGTAAGTTTTACTAAAAATATTAAGCAAGCGCCTATTGGCACCATCTTTTTCCCGGCTTTGTCACCCCCCCCCCCCCCCCACCCCCCCCCCCCCCCCCCCCCCCCAGATTTTGACAGGTTGTTGTTTCACAAATGAAGAAAAAATAAATAAGGTAACATACTGAAAAGACTTGAATTATAATTTATTACTTTCTTCTGGCTGGTATGGTAAGAAAAGATTTTATGAGCCCATCCAATGAATAAAAGGTACACCCTCTCCCCCGAAAACAACATTGTAAAAGATAAAATAATTCTTTGAATAATTTTCCCTAAACATAGCCTTTTTAAATCGAACGTTCTTTTAATCGAACTACATATGTTTAAGATAACTGAATTTGAATTTAGTTCTACACCTGGTACAATATACATTTATGTATCAAATCAAATTTTAAAGCGAACGAGTCCGATGAAGAAACAAGTTTTGCCTCATTTGGGATGAATCTATGCGAAAGTTCGTACATTTACCGATATCCTGCGGATTAGTGTTGAAACTTAAGAGATACAGCAGAAAAGAAAGATTGAAACAAAACCAATGTTAACTAGGGTGAAGTTTACGACCAATAGTAAGAGGAATTAACAGATTTCGGGTACCTGTAAAGTGCGAAACGAAACGAAACGAAATCTACCGAAACGAAACGAAATCTACCGAAACGAAACGAAACCTACGGAAACGAAACGAAACCCACCGAAACGAAACGAAACCTACCGAAACGAAACGAAACAGATTGTATAACCGAACTCTTTTAATTATAATAATTAAAAATGGTATCTTAGGCCCCTGTGAAAGTTACCACATACAAATAAAATTCGCCTCCCCTTTGATGTAGGCTTTCGGCTTGACTGTTACAAAGTTTTAAAAGCTGGAAAGGGGGGAGTAAGCACAAAGTACATATCCGTAGTTGATTAAATGCCATGCACAATTAGTTTCGGATCCATAAATTTCAGAACCTAGGGTTACAGTCTCAGAGATCTGGGGAAACACACTATACGAGGGGGGGGGGGGGGGTCGCCGACGTTGGATCCGCCTTTGGACATAGATACATTGTTTGAAGAAGCTGGTGTCTGAGAAAATTGAAAGCAGGAAGAGCTCTTAACCTCTTATTTTATCTCTAACTGCTGAGGTGCGAGTACTTTCAATAATGGAAAAACTCTATACATTTTGGGTGTTGCTAAGACGGGGAATTGAAAACGGGACGGAAAACGGAATTTTTTTAATGCAATAATATTAGGAGGAGGTCGGCATTTTGTAAACTGAAAAGGCTTATGAACAAGGGAATTTTAAGCAGAAATCACAAAGAGAACGGGAGGACATATTCAGAATCCACCGTTTGATATACTACATACAAATACACAATATCCACATGTATACATATATTTGTCTTTAGAGCAAAAAATACTGAAACATGTATTCATGTCCAAAAGCGGATCCAACGCCGACGACCCCATCCCTCGTTTAGTGTGTTTCCCCAGACTTCTGACCTGTGAGACTGTAACCTTCCGTTCTGAAATTTATGGATCCGAAGCTAATTGCACATGGTATCTATGTACTTTGTGCTTACCCCCCCCTTCCAACTTTTAAAACTTTGTATCAGTCAAGTCGAAAGCCAACATCAAAGGGGAGGCGAATTTTATTTATATGTGTAAACTTTAACAGGGGCCTAAGATACCATTTTTAATTATTACAATTAAAAGAGTTCGATTATACAATCTGTTTCGTTTCGTTTCGGTGGGTTTCGTTTCGTTTCGGCAGATTTCGTTTCGTTTCGGTAGATTTCGTTTCGTTTCGCACTTTACAGGTACCCACAGATTTATTTCATAATATATGAAGTAGCTAAAAACCTAAAACAGAATTTATACTTGAATCGAATTAAAAGTCATCTCATTCTTAATCCAAATGTTAAGCTATACAAGTATTTAGTTTAAAAATCAACTGCCAGAAGTCCTCACTATTTAGGATTGGCGTGTTGCGGTTACTAAGTCTCCTGTTAGTTAAAAAATGATAAATCAGACAAAAGATGTTTAACTTGTTGACTAAATAAGATCATGAATTATTATTGTTTTATACATATCACACTCCTTGTTGTAAGTACACACATACACGATATTATGTGTAAATACCTGTACATGTGCGTTAATGGCGTTTTGCCACCGGGGTGGGGGGGATAAACCACGTGTGTTCTTTTCATTCTCTACCCATAGGTTAGGTGTCACTGCTCGCTAACACCCCTGTCATTGCCAAAATTTCGAAATTCTTGTAAAATGCCTTGTAAATTCTTATACTAACGTTTAACTAAATTCGAATAATCAATTTACAATGCAAAATTTTAAGATAAAGTTGTTTTATCGCTTGTAAACAATTCCCAAATTGTTGATTTTAATCAAAATGGACCCCACCCACCCCCCACCCCTGATCTTTACCGTTATCTTATCTACATTAATCATTCTAATTCTTAAATTCTGTTCCATTTCGTTTTCCGTTCCGCGTTTTAGCAACACCCTGATGGCTGCAATCCCGTGGGAAGATTTTGCTTTTTACTGCATGTGAAATGTATATATGTACAGGTAACAGAAAACAGACAATAAATTGATGAAATATGCGAGCTAGACTAGATTTCGCCTCTCGTCAACTTGACAATCTCTTCAACCTTTCCCGCCATTTGTAGGCTAGAAGTATTAATTTTGCTTGGTTAAAAAATAGGGTTACATCATTTCACTGACAATGCAACAGGGAGAAGTCATTATGATCACCGGGGGGAAAATCTAAAGAAATATCTCTTTTTGAAAATTTAAAGAGATATATTTCTAACTTATAGAGATATCTCTTTTTACATCGATAGAGAGATAACTCTTTACGTTAGAGAGATATCTCTTTCTCTCTGAAAGATATCTCTCTAGTTTTCAGAGATATCTCTCTAGCTTTGAGAGATATCTCTCAAAGAGAAAGAGATATCTCCCAAGCGTAAAGAGATATATCATTTACTTAAAGAGATATCTCTTTAATCAAAAGAGATATCTCTTTTGTTTAAAGAGATATCTCTTTAAACAAAAGAGATATCTCCCTAGCGTAAAAAGATATCTCTCTAACTTACTGAGATATCTCTTTAACCAATAAAGATATCTTTCTTATTTAAAGAGATATCTTATTTTATGAATAAATAGTAAAAGGGCTTGCCATAGGGGTGGGGCATGATGGAGGCTGATGGACGAGTAAGAGCGTGCCGCCAGGCACACTGTATTACAAATATGTCCAAGTTTGAATGTACCCATTAGAATTATGTTCATTGACAATCTAATTAAAATTAGATCCTTTGATCCGCTCACGTATATCGCTACACATCTAATTTTAATTAGATTGGTTCATTGACGAATCTAAATGCATACCTGAACCACAACATACATGTGCACAAGTCCAACATGCTTCAGTAGACCGGTGAAGGATTTCAAATTTAGGCCTATGCTCGGCGCTTATGGCCATTGAGCAGTGAGGGTTCTTTAGCGTGCCACACCTACTGTGACACGGGACATCCGTTTTTAAGGTCATCTCCGAGAACCCGTGACATTCACACCTGATGCCGAGCGTTCAGCGATGGAACCGTCAATACCTGTTTTAACGACTTCGGTCTGCCGTGACCGGGATTCGAACCCCGGCCTACGAACGCTCTAACCGCGGCGGCGGCCATGAGAACAAGAACATGTCAAATATGCTGACTGATCACTGATCAACTGTAATGTCTTTTCAGCTACATGGTCAATATTTCTGGTGATGCTCGAAGCCACTTTATTCGAGAGAAAGTCGAAAAACTTCAGAAATCGCACACCAATCAGTAGCTTTCAAAGTCATTATAAACGAGTTATATGACTTAACACGACAATTTTTGTGTGTGTGTAAAACTTATACGGTACCAATTTTGATGCACCAGATGCGCATTTCGACAAATAATGTCTCTTCAGTGATGCTCAACCGAAATGTTTGAAATCCGAAATAACTATGAAGTTTTAGAGCTAAATATAGCCAAAAACAGCGTGCCAAAAAAGTGGAGCCAAATTTGTCCAAGGATAAGAGCTATGCACGAGGGAGATAATCCTTAATTTTGAAATGAATTTCTAAATTTTATAACAGCAATTAAATATACATCCGTATTTTCAAGCTAGTAACGAAGTACTAAGCTACTGGGTTGTAGAGACCCTCGAGGACTAACAGTCCACCAGCAGAGGCCTCGACCCAGGGGTCATAATGTAAAACTTATACGGTACCAATTTTGATGCACCAGATGCGCATTTCGACAAATAATGTCTCTTCAGTGATGCTCAACCGAAATGTTTGAAATCCGAAATAACTATGAAGTTTAGAGCTAAATATAGCCAAAAACAGCGTGCCAAAAAAGTGGAGCCAAATTCGTCCAAGGATAAGAGCTATGCACGAGAGAGTGTGTTTTTGTGTTTTTTGGTTTTACATTTCAGGTAAACCATGTTTTAGAATATTTTTCCTCTCATTTTCAGAGAGTTCAGATGGACGGAAGGACCGGTATAATCACATGGGTTTGCTATACATGTATGCTGCCCTTGTTATTTTAGTTCTGGTCGCATCTGGGGCCGTCATACTGCTTGCCTGTAAAATTGTAGCCAAGAGATTTATCGAAGGTAAGGTATGACTTCTTATAGCATCACTCTTTATGCCATCTCAATAACCCTTGACTTGTGAAGATGTCTTTATGCTGGCAAACAAAACAGCTGATTCCTGCGTTATGTCTCAAACTCATAAATACTCAAGATGCAGTCTGATTAAAATCAAACCTCTCACTTCGCTCGATATACGGATAGTCGCTGCCCACGCAGCGACTATCCGTATATCGAGCGAAGTGAGAGGTTTGATTTTAATCAGACTGCTCAAGATGAAGGCGAATTTCTTATATTTCTGGAAATCACTGGTAAAGATGTAAGAGGCCGCAAGGTCTCTTGTATTTATATTGTGAAGGGAATCAGATTTTTAGCAGATACTTTGAATTTGTCTAAGCACGTATCGCAAAATACCCGTGTTCAATGGTGAACTATGTACCCATAATCTCGGCTGAGATTTGGTTCGGTTGAATAGTTGAACTGACGCCTTCATCGTGAAGACATCAGTCCAAATATTCAGCCGAGATTAATGTACCCACATGTAATGACCCTGTTCATGGAAAGATCAGTCGTACAGGCACTGTGCCATATACTGGTATGTTTTCTGGTGTAGAGGTAGAGCGTTCGCCCCGCATGCGGAGGACCGGGGTTCGAATCCCGGCCGCGACAGACCTAAGTCGTTAAAATAGGTAGTGACATTTCCATCGCCAAACGCTCTGCATTAGGTGTGAATGTCACGGGTCCTTGGAGATGACCTTAAAAACGGATGTCCCGTGTCACAGTAGGTGTGGCACGCTAAAGAACCTTCACTGCTCAATGGCCGTAAGCGTCTAGCATAGGCCTTTCGAAGCCCTTTATCCACAGGGGTTAAGCCCGTTTTGGCCCCGAATCCTGTGATACCATAAATTCTATATTTATTGTATCACAGGGTTCGGGCCCAAAACGAGCTTAACCCCTGTGTCTTTATCGGTATTGGTGACGTCTCCGTACGAGTGAACAATTGAATGCGTCGTGATGGTAAACGATGAGAGTGCATATGTTACGTCTACTTTGACGGCTGGTAATTTCGACAGAAATGAAAACAAAATGCAAGATATAAGACGCTGCATTTTTGAAAATACATAAAGGACAATGTGCTTCATGAAGTACGCCGGTGTGAAAGGTGGCAGTTCATACCCTCATGCACTTTCAAAATATTTTTTCTCTCTTAAATACAGGAACACTGCTTCTTTAATTGATATGCGGCGGATAGGAAATGAAACATGCATGTAGTTTGAAGACCAATAGTTTTGAAGCATTTTACGGCATTTCAGTACTGTAATGAAATGATCAATCGTGTGGTACTAAACAAACATTTTTTGCATTGTAGGGAGACGGTTGGAATTTGTGGGAAAAGAAAACTACAAAGTGAACTGCAAAGACGTAATGCTGTTTGCAGCACGTGAGAACAAGTGCCACGTAAACGCCGTGATAAAGTTACAGAAGTATCTATCAAGTGTTTGTAAGCGCCGCGTCACCTATACATTTATAGAACAGGGAGACAGGGAACAGCAAGAGACATTCGCACCGGAAAGAGAGGCTTTGATTGTAATCATTTTATCAAAATCACTTGCGTGGTGGTTACAGTGTACTGAACACTGGGAGGAGCAGCGAAGTAATACATTGATTTACGTGATCATGGCGGAGGATTGTGGGAAACATATTTCTAACCCAATCAACGTTACGCTGTTTCATCTGCACAGAGACATTGGAATGTTTCACAACTTCCTGTCGGAACTTTTCCCCCACAACTATACCAAACAAGACAAAACAATTATCGGAAAATTACAAAGTTTAAAATTTGCAGTGGCTGAGCTACAGAAATATCAAAATAATCACTATGACAGCGAGATGTATCGTGAGAAATCTTTGTTGAAAAATACGCTTGATCGTTCATTTGAAAATATCTTGCAGATGGTGGCAATAAACAAAAAGAGAAAATATTTCGGTAATTCAGAAAGCACTGCGTTACCAAACCATTTCGAATTCACAAGCGGCAATACGAATGATCATGAAAAAAGGGTGCACTCTCATTTTACTTGGAATGGAGATAAGGGGAAAGGAAGCACGTTACAGTGTAAGGAAGGCGTAGCCCCGTGCCAGACTCAGAGTATGGTGGGACAGAAATCCCCCCTTCTGTCTGCCTGGGAACCAATATCGGAAGAGATTGAAGCCATCAGCCTGGGTGGCAAAAGTGTGTAGTGTCCGAGCCCCATTGGAGATCACTGCAGAGATTGCTTTAGTTTGTTACACGAATAGCCTCTACATTACAGTTAGTCCTGATTAATTGATCCCCATTTAGAAAGTGATGAAGACTTTTATAATTTCTAATAGGAGGGAAGATTATCTTTAGTTTGTAGAATTTTGGCATCTTTTAAAAAGGTCCCAACGCAACTAAATCGGTGTTGTAGAAACTACAGAACTCTACGCAAAGGCCATGGACGCAGTTTCACGATTTCCGGAATACTACAGTGTAGTAGAAAGACGAAAAGTTTCATATCTGTTACGAATATACATTTAATACGTGCGCATACATGTACCAGTACATCCACAACTGTTCTGTTTTCCTGATCACCTGAAGTCTTACCTATCGTTGGAAGTGATGACATCACCATGCGTAAGCATCTCCTGCTGACCGGTTATACTAGTCAAATCAGTGTTCAAAGAACGGCCTAACAATTGTTATGAAGCATATCAGATAGCATTTGACCCAATGATAGGTTGTGTTTGCAAATTAGATCATTATAAGGACCATAGAAGTTGCAAAATACCGACTTTAAACGAGACTGTTGAACCCCTCTATAACATTAACTTATTGGTAAGCAGTATGCCTTGGTTTAAAAATTGATCGTGTGCAGGGCATGCTTTTGCATATCAAATCAGTTGAAAGACATTAATACCATATACAGGTAAAAATGAAATATTCCTACACAAATATGGGAAGTTTGCATTGGAAAAGCTGAATTATCAAATGTTTAATATCGTCTAATGTTTAATATTATCAAATGTTTTTAAAATGTATTCATCTAATTTTTCATATTATCTAATGTTTAATATCATGTATTGTTTCTTACTTGTTTGTTGTTTTTTTTTTTATATAAGTCACATTCACGAAATTTTCACTCACGTAGAAATATCACCAGCCATAAGCGAAAAGCCACAAAACTTTGACCTATGCATGGTTCTTACAGCAGTAGAAGTGAGCTTTCTTTATTGTGCCAATGACTACCATGACAGTCATATCTGAAAGACCCGACTCACCTCTTAATGCTGAAAGCTTGGCAAAGGAACAGTCACTACCAATGTTTAACGTCTTGGGTTTAATACGTCAGAATCTGGAATCGAACTCATTGCAAAGTGAGCTCCGTAATGGCTGGGCTATCGCTCGCAGTTTAATATCATATCATGTTTGATATCTTCTAATGTATACTATCATCTAATATTTGATAATGAAAAGAAATTGCTATTCAACATTTCAATGATTTAATATCACTCTTATATACACCACAATAAAATAAAAGACAGGAAAATGATGTGAAGAATCTCATAAATACTATTTACAATACTTGTGTATAAGCGAACATGGATTTCTGTTTTAGTTCATTCTGTGCTAAGATGAATGTGTGTGTGAAATAATTAACCAACTAATCACAAAGTAGAACAGAAATATAGGATATATAGCCAATGCTTTCCGATGCGAGGGCTGGCTGTCTGCAAGGAAAGCTGTTGAAGCTGAAAGAAGATGTGTATCATATTAGATACTCTGTACAAACACAAGAGTTAGCTCAGTAGTGGAGTGTAATATAGCTAGAGATGGAACAGTATTTCAATTCTCTGTATATCATTCTCTATACATTGAGTTCACTCATCATTATTTTCACTGTCATTTGATAATCAGTTTTCACCAAGAATTAAATTCATTTTTGTCCATTCTATATAAATGTTATGGCTATTAAAATTCACAGTTTTTTAAAAAAAACTCCAGTGAAATAGCAATGATTGAGCTGAAGTAAAAACGAGGCCATATACAATTGTTTACAGAACTGAACATTTTTGCCTCCGAACAAAATTTCCATGGCACTTACCAAATGTAGACCATCCAAACGCTGCCACGACAACCACGAATCTGACAATAAACAACACCGTAGACTGCGAGGCCACCAAAATAATTCGACATACGATGAGTGCTACGGTCAACGGACACACGCAGTAACCCAGCACACAGATACTCTGGAAAAATGAGCTGAAAGTAAATAGGATATCACATTTTTAATTTTCATGAAAGTAGACATATCTATAATCATTGATACAATGATGGGATGATGTGTATTTCTTGCTTGTAATAAGTACAAATATAAAATTCTTAAATACCCCCCCCCCCCCCCAAAAAAAAACACCCAAGGGACTTGTAAATTTTTTATGATGTTCAAAAGTTGAAATATATTACCACTTCCTATATATTTCTCACTATTTTGGACTTAATTGAAAAACCATGGGAATGAATTCCATTCCATATGGTAAATTTTATCTATCTTACATTCAAAAACAGATTTTATTTTCATCATTTTTGAAAAAAAGTTTGTAACAAATATTACATCAAAGTAACTTGATCTAAATGAAAAGATTCACATTATCTCTCACAAAGGATTTCATTTTTCACTTGATTTCATATTTCAAACTACGAAAGCTTAGAATTGATGATTGAATTATAGATGAATGATTTGACTGTAACAAATTCTATACACATAGATTATTTTCGTAAACTTGGCTAAATGAAAAACACATAGTTAAGAAAGTCAAAATTAAAAATCTATTTAGTTTCAGTTTTAAAAATGAAAATTTTAAAACGGTCTAAACTTTTGATGAATCTTCCTTCAGCAGTTTTGGTTTATATTATAAAATAGTAAGTAACGTGACGCT
The DNA here is from genome assembly GCF_947568905.1 of Ostrea edulis. Classification (NCBI taxonomy): domain Eukaryota; kingdom Metazoa; phylum Mollusca; class Bivalvia; order Ostreida; family Ostreidae; genus Ostrea; species Ostrea edulis. The sequence goes on along the minus strand of NC_079165.1, from coordinate 93,063,672 downwards.
ATTTCTAATAGAAATAAAAAATTACATTGCTTACACTATATAAACATGTACATTCCTACAGTCAACACAAAACAAGAAGTCCATGGGCCACATCACTCACCTGAGTCACCTTGGCCCATATCTAAAGATTTTCCCTATATATTCACATGTGCTTTCGTGTAAATGCAAACTTCTCTGGCCTAATGGTTCTTGGGAAGATTTTTAATGATTTTCCCTATATATTTGTGTTAAAAAAAAATTGTGACCCTATTGTGGTCCCACCCTTCCCCTGGGGCATGATTTTAATAAACTTGAATTTGCACCATGTAAGGAAGTTTTTATGTCAATGTAAACTATACTGACCCAGTAATTCTTCAGAACAGGATTTTTAGCTCTTTTGAGCCGAAGGCTCAAAGAGCTAATCATATGGTCATGTGTCTGGCGTGTGGTGTGCGTCAACTTTTTGGAAAAAGGGCTATATCTCAAGAACCCCTTGGCCAATTTTTGTCAAATTTGTCACAGGTATCCTTGGCCCAAGGGCTTTCATTTGTACTCAAACTACGGTTGTGACCCTTTAACAAGGGAGATAATTAGGAAAATGCAAACAAAAGTAGTGGTTGCTAAAAAATCTTCTCAAGAACCACTGAGCAAATTATCACCAAACTTATGCATAAGGATGAGGATAGGTTGTAGATAAAAAAAAATGTTCAAGACATCATCCTGGGGCAAAGGGTGTGGCCTCAAGGTCACTTCAAAGTTGATCTTAAATTTTGTTTTGTTAAAACTTTGATATTTTGCTTAGTATAAGGACTAGGATCATCAAATTTTGTCAGTTGATGCATCTTAGGACCTAATATCATGTTGTCTCAAAAGAAGGTCATGGTGACCTACTTTTTGAATTTCGCAGGTAATTATTATTAAATGGATTTTGATGCATATCTTGGACACTTTTGAGCGTATAATCATCAAAAGTTGTCACTTGATGGATCATGGGACCTTGAAGTGCGTCATGTGAAAAGTATGTCACCATGACCTACTTTCTGAATTTTATGGCTAATCATTTATGAATACATTTTAGGTTGTTATTTCAGATTCCGAGAGGTTTAGAATCATCAAACCTTGTAAGTTGATGCGTCTAGAGGCCTCAAAACATATTCATAAAAAAGCAGGTCACAGTGACCTACTTTTTGAATTTTGCAGACATTCAAATTTCACATTTTCAATTTTAGATGCATATTTTGGACACTATGAGAGCTAGGATCATCAAACTTTGTCAGTTGATGCATGTTGAGTCTTTATTGTTTGTTGACCAAAAAGTAGGTCACCGTGACCTACTTGTGGAATTTGACGGCTATATTTTAATATTTCAGATTCTATTTGACTTACAATTATCAAACTTTGTCAGTTGATGCATGTTGAGTCTTCAGAGTGTGTTGACTAAAAAGTAGGTCACCATAACCTATTTTTGGATTTTGACGGCTATATTTGAATATTTCAGATACTATTTGACTTACAATCATCAAACTTTGTCAGTTGATGGGTCTTGAGTCTTCAGAGTGTGTTGACCAAAAAGTAGGTCACTGTGGCCTACTTTTGGAATTTGACGTTTATAACTGAATATTTCAGATACTATTTGACTTCAATTATCAAACTTTGTCAGTTGATGCATCTTGAGTCTTTGGAGTGTGTCGACCAAAAAGTAGGTCACTGGCCTTCTTTTGGAATTTGATGGCTATATTTGAATACTATTTGATTTTTCAGTTGATGAATCTTGAGTCTTCAATGTGTCGACCAAAAGTAGGTCACTGTGACCTACTTTTGGATAGTTACATTTAAATTTTCAGGTACTATTTGACTTAACATCATCAAACTTTGTTAATTGATGAATCTTGCCAAGTGAGAATTTTTGCCTGTTCTACAATGTATCAGAAGACCGATTCTAGGCCCATGGGCCTCTTGTTAATTATTTTCCCTATATATTTGTATGTAAAACTTCTATTCCCTATTGTGGCCCCATCCTAACCCCGGGGGTCATGATTTTTACAAACTTGAATCTACACCATGTCAGGAAGTTTTCATGTAAATTTGTATTTTTCTGGCCCAGTGATTCTTAAGAAGATTTTTAAAGATTGTCTCCATATTTGTAGGTAAAACTTTGATCCCCTATTGTGGCCCCCATTCTACCCCCGGGGGTCATGATTTTAACAAACTTGAATCTGCACTATGTCAGGAAGCTTTCATGTAAATTTGTACTTTCCTGGCCCAGTGGTTCTTGAGAAAAGATTTTCCATATATATTTGTATGTAAAACTATGATCCTTTATTGTGGCCCCACCCTACCCCCTGGGGTCATGATTTTAAGAAAATTGAATCTGCACTATGTCAGGCAGCTGTCACGTAAATTTCAGTTCTTCTGGCTCAGTGGTTCTTGAGATAAAGATTTTTAAATGAGTGACCCCATTTCGCATTTTTGTGATTATCTCCCCTTTGAAACCTTCATATTGAACAAACGTGAAAGCCCTTCACCCAAGGATGCTTTTTGTCAACTTTGGTTGAAATTGGCCCAGTGGTTCTGAAGAAGAAATCGAAAATGTAAAAAGCTGACAGACGGACAACAGGCGATCAAAAAAGCTCACTTGAGCTTTCAGCTCAGGTATGTTAAAAAAAGAACAAAAAACACCTGACTGCCTCATCAAAATTTGGCCCGAGAAACTAATTATCAATTGGGCCTTATTTCATTTGTAGTAAGACACACATAAGGTTTTGAAAAATCAATGATTTATATAGATTTATGTATGATAGGAACATAAATTTTGTTGGAGTCTTTTTCAATAGTTATTGTAAGAAATCTTATTAACATGAAATATTTCAAAAGTTCAAGTTATATATGAAAAATCAATGTCTCAAAATATTGAATCTTAGGGCAATAACTCTGTTTTCATTGAATTCTTTATGAAGTCCATAATGGCTAAATGCAATAGATTTCCTTTATTTTTCACAAACATTTTGTATATTTTTGTTTCATGAAACTATTATGAATACCTCTATATTACTATAACCAGTTTTTGTGAAATTTTGATAATGCTGTTGAAGGAAAATTGCAATTTTCTGACATTGATATATGATTCTGTTTATGTATGTCTCAGATCTTAAAAAGTGTAATGACCTATATATTCTATCTGATACTGTAAACGTATTATATTTGGCGTGTACGATATTTGGCGGAAATCGATTTTTCAACAAGTTAGCGTAGATTTGATTTAGCGCATTCCTGAATTACTTTAAACATCTAGATTTACGGATGGCATTTAGCGATGTACTTGATTTAGCGGAAGCTGCGTTCCGCCAAAGGCGCTAAATAGAATACACAGCCAAATGTAATACACTTTCTATACTTTCATCAGATAATACTGCTGAGTATGGAGTTTTGGGAAATATTTTGACAACCTTACAATTACGTACTGTATTGTCAGCAAAATAAAACATTTCAAACTTAACTTTTTTTATGATTCCAGTTAGTAGTTTATAGAGACACTATAGCTGTACATGCCTGTCTACAAACACATAATAAAGCACAAACAAATTCTATATATCAATCTACATTGAATTTGTCACCTATAACTTACATATTTCCTCCCAGTAACTTTGTATTGAGAGTGACAACCACTGCACCGACCCAGAATATGACGAAGACTTCAGCAAACTGAGGCCCTCCATCGTTCTCGCTGTCTTTACTGCTCTTGCTGTCTGTGGAAGATCCTTGTAACATTCTGAAAGAAAACAGTGATGGTGATGAATTTAAATGGATAATCTTATCCAAAATGACAAAGTAGTATATACTGTATGATAAGGGTTCCCATCGAATTCTATATTCTTGTATGAAAATTAAGTGCATTTCGTGATTCTTGATGTAATTTCATCATTCTCAGTTTGATAAAAATGACTAAGAACTGGAATTATGCTATCATGGAATTAAGCTACATGTATCATAAAAATTAAGTTTTGCCCACAATCTTGATATTAGGACATAAAATGGTTATGCTGTCTTTCTTGTACATATACATAATCATGTGTATGTGATAAAAAAAAAAGTTGTATGTCTAAGCCTGCACTCTTACGTTTTTTGATAAAGCAGCATTCACAAAAAGTAGCATTTCAAAAATAATTGTTTGCACACTTATTTCAAATTCTTCTTTTTCAGCCAAAATAAAATATATGTGTGTTTCCTATTTCACTCCCCCAAATATTGGTAGGGTAGGTACGAGAGCGAGTCAATAAGTAACCAGCCTATCCCATTTTCAATTGACCAAGATGGTAACGATTTTCATGCCTTGTTTCAATACATGTGTAAGACTCTAAAGTGCGATGGTCACTCCAAAGTGCAATGGTCACTCCAAAGTGCAATGGTCACGCCAAAGTGCGATGGTTTGTTAACGTTACGGACGTCAAAGTGCGATGGTGATGCCAAAGTCCAATGGTGCGGAGTTCAGTAATGTTTGTGACATCACGTCATTGTGACGTCATTCTTAACATCTTTCAAAATAAAACTGTAGAAATGTTACATGGACGACAGCAACGGCAAGATTTACATTGTTGAGGATAGTGAGAACGGCAAAGTACATTTGTTGTCGAACTATCTTCTTCGTCCAAATATTCTTTTATTCATTATCATTAGTTTGACGTACACGTATTAAATTCCTGGGGGTGTGCTATAATACAAAACATTCTATATGATTTCGCGTTGGAAAATTTTGTGTTTAATAACACAACTAGATGGCAATGAAATAAGTACTTATTCTTATTTTTTGTACATGGATTTTGCACTGATATTTTGGTGAAACAACACATGGTTGGTTCAGACAGTACCAAAACACTGTGTCGTTTACAAACCAATGGATTTTGGCGTGTCACACCATCGCACTTTGGCGTGTCAGACCATCGCACTTTGGTGTGTCACACCATTGCACTTTGGCATGTCAGATCATCGCACTTTGGCGTGTCAGACCATCGCACTTTGGCGCATGAGTGAGGACCATCGCACTTTGGCGTGCCATACCATCGGCGTTTGGCGCAGACCATCGCACTTTGGCATGCCACACCATCGGGGTTTGGCGCAGACCATCGGACTTTGGCATGACCATCGCACTTTGGAGTCCCATCGCACTTTGGAGTCTTACACCTGGGTGCAAAATTGCATGCGTATCGAGTCATTCTTTAATAAGATATTGAGTGCCAAACATGGCTAGTGATGCAAAAGCATGCTTTTTATCTAAAGTTGTTATTATGTTGGATTTTTTACCCAAGAGAAGTACAATAACTGGAGTGTACTGTGCAAACTTGCTAGACCAGCTGAGAATCGCCATCTGTAAAAAATCCAGAGGTAAATTCTCTAAAGGTGTTTTGCAGCAACAGGACAACGCTGAGTCCACACTTGCAAAGTTGCAATGGATGCTGTAGAGCGAAGCGGGTATGAATTAATACCACATCCTGCCTTTTCGCCTGACCTAGCTCCTAGCAACTTCTTCCTATTCCCAAACTTGAAAAAGGATATCTGTGGACGTCATTTCCGGTCTGACGAAGAAGTTGTGACGGCAGTTGAGGAGTGGGTCTTTGAAAAGGACCCTGACTTTTTCCAGTTCTGGGCTGATGGCACTTGAACACCGTTGGTCTAAGTGCATCACACTAGAGGGCAATTACATTAAAAAAGAAGAGGTGGATTTCAACCGGAAATAAGTTAAGCTGGTTACTTATTGACTCGTCCTCGTAGGTAAAAGATTTTTATTTTATTAAACCATTTTATTCATAATCTTAGTTTTGATATGGTTTGAATACAGTTCTATATACATTAAAAATACTTTTTGAACATTTTCAAGATCAATAGTATTCAAAATGTAAATCAGAGAAATTTGAAGGTGAAAAGAAAAGATTCCAGTTTGAAAACTGCGGATTTTTATTTCATTTACATACATGTATATCATCCATAATTAAAAAAAATATTAGTGTTGGAAGCAAAAATGTAGGAAGGGTTAGGAAACTGGAAACACACATATATTTTATTTTGGCCTTAAGCATACTTGTCAATGACCAACATTAAAGGGGCATGGACACGATTTGAGCTGAAAATTTTCAAATTTTATTTTTCCATTTTTATTGGTTTCAATGCTTAACTAAAGTATTTCTAATGGTCAACCAAAATTTGAATATCAGTTGTTGACTTACAAGCGAGATACAGCACCCGCAATTCTTTTTTATATAAACAAGGTTCGTGCCTTGTTTTTGTTTACATATAGATGGCTTAACGTAGTTCCACACTCCTGTGACGTCATAGGATTTTGCAAAGTCAATGATTTAATGACAGGAACATAAATTCTGTTGGAGCCTTTTTCAATAGTTATTGTAAAAAATCTTGCTAGCCATACAATATTTCAAAAGTCTTAGTTATATTTGAAAAGTCAATGATATGTTTCAAAATCCTGAATCCAAGGACAATAACTCTGTTTTCATTAAATCATTTTATCAAGTTCATTATGCAATAGATTTCCTTTATTTTTGACTAACATTTTACCAAGGTGATAAGGAATCATTATCTGTGTCTTTTCATGAAATTACATAAAATTTTAATCCCGAGTGATTTTGAATAGCTCAACTGTATGGTGCCAGACTTTTTTTTTTATTGGGGTATACATACTCTGGAAGCTATAGATTTGAAATTATTAAGGAAAGGTATGGATTTTTTTCCATAAATAACTATAACAGATGTACATCTACTAATATAAACAGAAAAAATGATATGTAAACCATGCAATAAGGAAAATGCATCCACATTTGTTTGTTTTTTAACATTTTGGAGAATAACGCTAATTCAATAATTTTGCACATATCATTCTAAAACTTGATGAACATATTGAAAATGACATGTGTTTTAGTTATTGACATGTTTCCCGATAAATAAATGCAATTCAAAAAATATTTTGTTGTTTTTATTTTAAAATAACAACAAATAACTGTTTCGAATGAATTTCATAAAAATCTACATAGGGGTACACAACTTCAGTAGTGTCTGTAATGAAAATTAATATGGAAATTCTTAACTGTTTTGCCTTTTTTCATTACTATGAATGTTAATTTATTGATTCCAAACAAAAAAATGCTACCTAAACCCCAAAATTCCAGGACTAAGGACCCACCTTAATAGAAAACAGCATGTTTAAAACAAAATGAGATGTGCCAAACACTAGAAACTATTTAATTGTATTCAGAATTAACTTGTGAATTGAAAAAATCTGCTTTACATGAAACTTTTACTATTATATGTAAACAAAAACACAGCTCAAATCGTGTCCCATGTCCCTTTAATAACTAAGAAAAAAAATGAGATCTAATACTCACATTGCCATGAACACACATAAAATTAATGGGCCCCACAGATCCCCTGAAATGGAAATTTAAATAAAATTATTTTAAATCATTAGTATCAATAATATTTTTTTATCCATGGTGTACACACTGTGGTAGTATATATTGGAGAGATAAGAAAATCTATGGCTGGACCAAGAATCAAACCCGGGACCTCTGCATGACTAGTCAGGTGCTCTAACAACTGAGCTACCCAGGCCAATATCCAAGGTCCATATAGCCCTAACTACTACAACACAAATAGACAAATACACTTTAATATTACAATGCTCTTTGACTACTGCAAGTTATCTGCCAATTGAAGAATTTTCTTTCAGTCTGCATCTTGTATATGTTGCCTCAATGTGCAATCAAATGTGTTTAGTTCACAGATTTTGAAATTCAACTATTGCATGCTGGACATTTTAACAATTGTATCAGTCAGAACAATGAAATGTAAATGTCACTTTTTCTTAGTTTAAAAGAAAATACGTCAGTTTTCAAAAACTCTGTTACATTGTCCCCGACTCATCAGAGGTCTACTCACATTCTTTAAGCAGAGTTTTACTTTGCTTGGGATACAGGACGTGCCAAAACTTGACTCCTATCGCTCGTAAATCCCTCATCTGTAGAATGATATTCATCAACATTATAATTAAAAAACATTCAAAATTATCAATTATGATGACATTGATTTGTTAAAATGTGCACACTCACTATAGTTTCCCTGACCGGTTCATCTAATGTGCTGAGTTCTTGTTCTTCACCATCTTTGCCGGAATCAGTGGCCTGGATTTCACCTTCCAAAGGGACATCATTCATGTCCTACAGCAAAAAAAAAAATGTACAGATGTAGTTTTCAAACAGAAAAGTTTTAATAAGGGTCTGAATGAATATCAAAACATAGGACCATGTGATGTCCTCAATTCATTAAAGGCATTTTTGCTATATCCATATTGGGGAAACTATTTGTTGTTGTTGCATTCAAGGTCCATCTTTAACCAATTTTTACCATACTAATTTTACCGAGTAAAATATCTGGACATCCTACAACAGTACATATTCGCAGTCCGATACGTGTGTGTGAAATAATGCACTTAAAATAAATATTTTCTCTTTAACAATCGTCAAAATTTATTTGTGTGACCTGGATTTTCTTTCTGTTAATTTTAAAGTATGCGACTTAAGTGTCTAAGCGGTTTGAAGATTATGACAAGTGCTCTAGACAAATAGTTCAGCGTATGATTCATATGTCTTTAAATGTCGATGCTTTTTTAAAAATTTGCGTTGGTAAATTTTATTAGGATCAATTTTTAAATTAAAATTTTCCTAAACAATATAAACTTTTTCGTCCGACTTAGCAAAAATAATTTTGAGGTGAAGGTCAACATACGAACTGTAAATGATTCCGCAGTTAAAGTATTTTCAGGCACAATTAAAGCCTGGCATTAAACAAACAAAAGAATCAGAACAAGAAAAACGCAAGCTATATGAAAAAGAAGAAAGAAAAAGCGAATTTAAGCCACACTGGCAGAACGGATGAGTATGGTTGAAGTTTGTGGGGAGAGAAATGTATTGCATTCCCTACAAGGAGTTTTGGTCAGGTCTATGTCGCATCAAAAAGACATTGATCTATTGTCTATACCAATTAAAAAGTTAAATTCTCAGACTGTATTCGAAATTCGATTATTTTCCCGCTACATTCGGAAGCTGAAAAAAAACCTTATGATTAACGCTTAAGCCAATACATGTTCTGACACTTTGTCGAAATCATGGACCTATATGTTTGTATCAGTTCGGCAGTTGGAAAACATTGGAACGTCCGAGCAAATTCGAACAAATCTTACAGTCCATTCATTTCACGATCCTGAAACTTGGGTGTTGCGATTCAGAAAATTAAAATAAAACAGATTTGGTATGTGGACAGAAGTATCAGTGACTTTTGATCATATATCTCATTGCATAGAGTTTATATCTTATTATTTGCACCTCTTGGTTCTTTAGGAAATCCACGTCAGCCATATTGGAGATTTCTATATCCTGTACATTCGGAAGTGGAATTTACCAGCAAAGAACTGAAAGACTCTAGATGTTATCCGATAAAGGGGGATTTCCGAGAAACTGGCCTTCAACACGTGCGAACACGGGAACCAAAACAAATGTATTTAAAGATGGACGCTGTTCGGACTACGTCTTGTGTATTTTTTTGTAGATTGTCCGTATCTTTATTTATTTCATTATCAATAAGTTTAATCACCACACATCAAAAAGAACCACCTGATGTTGTCAAAGGACAAAGATCACCTATCGATATGTGTATCCTTTTCTATGTTTACATCCAACAACCAATTGATTAGGTTTGTCCGTTTGTTTGTGCGTGCATTTCTATATTTTGGCATATGATGATATTAGTGTGTAGTTTGTAAATGACAATGAATGGATTTTTTGTGCATTATGAAATTGTACTCTATGTGAAATGAAGAGTACAGTACACGTATGTACTTCTTCCACTGCGAAGTTGAACTGACTTTTAACTTTTGGCACTGAGGCTCCAAGGTGCACGTATGTACATAGTAATCATCAGCGGGATGTCTACATAGTGGATTTTGCTGATTATCCTTATTGAAATTGAAATCATACTAGTTAGAATAATCTAACCGTGTCTCGGGACCTCATGCTTGGGTGTTGAATACTGTGATTTATCAAAATTATTCGGCCTTTTTCAATTTATTAGTGTATTAGATCTATCATCTAATCAAATTTCCCGTGGGGATCTGGGTTAGAATAGGTCCTCAGTCAGTACCCCCTTGCTTGTCGTAAGAGCCGACTAAATGGGGTGGTCCTTCGGATGAGACCGCAAAAACTGAGGTCCCGTGTCACAGCAGGTGTGGCACGATAAAGATCCCTTCCTGCTCAATGGCCATAAGCGCCGAGCATAGGCCTAAATTTTGCAGCCCTTCACCGGCAGTGGTGACGTCTCCATGAGTGAAATATTCTTGAGAGGGACGTTAAAAATATTCAATCAATCAATCTAATCAAATTCGTACAATGGTCTAGGTCTTCTGTTTTATTTACATTGTTACTATGTCTACTAGTCATTTCACGATTAAGCTCTTTTGTAGATATGCATACTGGATAACCATATATAGAATTGCTATGATTTATTCATTGACTTGTTGTATAGTGTCGAATTTAACAACACGAGTCCTTCTAATAGATTCCCGTCTCAGAATCTTTGGATGATGTTGGCTGGCTTTCAATTTGTGGAACAATTTCCATGTGCATTCAATCAGAATTGTAATAATCACAATCTCTCCTTTGATTGTTTTTAAAGGTATCTCTCATGCAAATTCTTATAAAGATACCTTAAGTTACATGTAAAGGATAATCTTGAGTTCCTTTTCAAGGTAAAAGAGATATCTCTTAGTTTAAATATCAACCAATATACATAAACATGATATGTTTATTCACCAATCAAGGGCCATTGGGGGGGGGGGGGGTATGTACAGTATAATATTGGTTTGATGTATGGTCAGATATATGAATAATGGTTTTCTCGATAATATCAGGGTTAAGTGAAATGAAGTCTTTTTTTAGTTTGAATAATGCTTTCCAATCAGCACTTTTTCTTATATACATGTAGTTGTTTTTGAGCAAGGGAGAATGAACCAGAGAAACAAAATAAAACCCCAAGGAATTTGTAGTCAGATACACATTCTAGTTCAATACCAGCCAAATAGAATTTAGTTTTCAAGAGTCTGCCTGCCTTATTAAAAATTAGGATCTTGGTTTTTATACGCCCGTCTTAAGACGGGACGTATTATGGTATGGCGTTCATGTCCGTCCGTCTGTCCATCCTTTTGTTAGCTTTTTCGTGTCCGACCCGTAACTTAAATACTACAAGGCCTAGAATCATCAAACTTTGTAGATACATCTTGGGTAGAAGGTGTGTCGCACATTAAAACCAGGTCACTGTGACTTTTCATTAAGAAGATATGGCCATATCCGTCCGTCTGTTAGCTTTTTCGTGTCCGACCCGTAACTTAAATACTACAAGGCCTAGAATCATCAAACTTTGTGTGTAGATACATCTTGGGTAGAAGGTGTGTCGCACATTAAAACCAGGTCACTGTGACTTTTCATTAAGAAGATATGGCCATATATGGCAAAAACTTGTCCGGCTCATAACTTGAAAACTATTAGACCTAGAATCACCAAAATTGGTCAACTAATGCATCTTAGGTAGAAGGTGTGTCGCATCCTACTTTAAGGTCACTGTGACATTTAATTAAGGTGATATAAAAAAATGTTTTAATGGGTACAATCTATACTGTTAACAATATGTGACGGGCGTATCATGTGCCGTGGCGGTGCACTTTATTGATGAATTAATACTCAGACACTAATCATTGCAAAATATTTAGTTTTTCTTGTAAACTATTAGCTGAGGAGGAAAGTAAATTTAGAGATCAAGATATCTTTCAATGTAAATGTATCTTTTATAGTGAAAGAGATTTCTTTCTAAGAAATAAATCTCTCTAAATTGAGAGATATCTCTTTTTCTAAAGAGATATTTCTTTAAAATATTTTTAAGAGATATCTCTTAAATTAGACAGATGTCTTATTTTCAGAATAAATAGTAAAGTGACTTGTCATAGGGAAGTGAGTCACATTTTGTGGTCAACAGTGTACCCTCGCATTGAAATTAATTATTTTATAGCCATGTGTATAAATCATGTTAACTTTCCATGGCTTATCTTTCCTTATCCACTCTCAGATAAAAAATTATTTGAGGAACATAGAGCTATACAACTGGAAGCTGTGAAATCCATCCAAAACTTCGGGGACTACAAACAACGCTTTAAACTTGTCGAGATGACCCTACAGAAACTCTTTACAGTAAATAGAATTCAATATATTGCAATACATCATTTGAAGTGACATATATTATTACTGTTCATCAGTTCATTAACTTTTGAAGTGCATATATTATTACTGTTCATCAATTCATTAACTTTTGAAGTGACATATATTATTACTGTTCATCATTTCATTAACTTTTGAGCTTTCAGTTACATAAATGAAATGGCTCCCCTTTGTAATTGCATTGATCAAAATGAATACGGGTTCACCATTGACAAATGGAACTGGCGTTATTCATAGTTTTTGCTTTGTTTGCTCACCTGAGCTGAATGCTAAGTATAAACTCTTCTGATCAACTTTTGCTAGACATTTGTGTTTTTCAATAACTGTCAGTACTTTTGTTCTAGTGTACCGTATATACTCGCCTATAGGTCGGTTTGCCTATAAGTTGGTTGTATATTTTGTAGTCTATTTTGGAGGGATTTGTCCTTGACCCACTTATAAGTCGGTACATGTATAACTTTTTTCAAGAATCGGTTGACAATTTCCAACGTTTTCAGCCCTGTTTCAGATAATATTTTATGAAATGCGCTGATATTTATTCATTTCCTCAACAAATCAATTACAATAGTATACACTTTAGATGAATACAATCATTAAAATATGTAAATAACTTGTACTTTATGCATGTAATCTAAGAATACATGAATAATGTAATATGTCCAGTCAACGTTAATCATGATAATCATCGGAGTATGAAGTTGTTTAAAAATACTCTACATTACGCTGCCCAGAAAAATGCTAATCTTCTTAGGAATCGCCTATAAGTTGGATATAGAGTAATTTGGACCAATTTTTAACTCCCAAAAATCTGACTTAGAGGCGAGTATATACAGTAAACTTTCAAAACAGTTTTGAATTTAATTCTATTGAAAAACAGCTATTCATGCCATGCTATCATCCTGATAGTCGTTTTCCTGTTTCTGTTGGCACTTCTCTTTACACTGCTTTCGGTGAGACAGAAAATCTGTATGTAATTTTGCTTATTTTGACCAAATTCCGAATTTAAGGAGGAATAGCATACCAGAGATATGGATGAAAAGTGTATGATATGTACAATATTTTGAAATCAAAAAGAAATTCTAATTTACTTCATTTACCGGTAGTCAAAAAATGCAGTTTTAGTAGGAAGTAATCTGGGGGGGGGGGAAATTAAAACCCCTGCTGGACTCGACTCCACGATCTGCAGGTCAACATTTGACACATTAACCGACTGAGCTACCCAGCTAGGCAATCAAATTTAAAAGGAATATATATATATTATTACTACAGTAACTTGATCCGAAGAGTCAGATCACGTCTCGTTGAAAGGTGCTGATCATCAGATCACACGAGATGCTTGCGTCGAGTTTGATCTGATGATCCGTGCCTGTCAACGAGACGTGATCAACTCACTGTAGTAATGATAAATTTATTATATACCCCCTTATGCATCTTAAATTTACATTTATAAGAAAATAAATGTAATCCAAATTATCAAAAACACAGACATACCATGAAATAATGTTTTGTGTACGCAGTTTCGTTTGTGACGAGGTCAATATTTTCCACAAATAACGTTGCGTTGTTGCATTGGGACGGCATCAGTTTCAGAGGATACTGATACTGAATCAGAAAACCACAGTGTGGTGATCCGGAAAATCAGATCACACTCTGTGAAATCCACAATATCAAAGAACTATACTTTGATTGGTATATAATAAATACAAATATAGCTAATATTTATATTTTCAATCATGTTTTAAAAAGTTGTACCATGGTTGGTTGTATATTTTTTAATGTCCCACACAAGAATCTTTCACTCACATGGAGACGTCACCACTGCCGGTGAAGGGTTGCAAAATTTAGGCCTATGCTTGGCACTTACAGCCTTTGAGCAGGTAGGGATCTTGATTGTGCCACACTCGCTATGACACGGGACCTCGGTTTTTATGGTCTCATCCGAAGGACAACCCTATTTAGCCACCTCTTACGACAAGCAATGGGTACTGAAGATCTATTCTAACTTGCATCTTCACGGGACTTTTTGAACAGGAAGTCAGCCCTTATGATGATGTAGTATACCTCCTTATATTTTTTGGGGTATAGGGAAGAATAAATTGTGTCTGATATTGTTGCATGTCCATGGGCAAACTCTCCCAAAAATAATGATTGATATGTGGATCAATGGATTTGTGCCATTATAAGAAAACCTCAATTAATTTGAATTATAGTTCGCATTATGCATCAATACAAAGCAATACCTTATTCAAATGAGAACAACCTTTCTACTGTATGCAAGTTAATTTATTGTTGATAGGTGTCAATGACATTAATGATGTCTTGTTTGATCTTTTTACACAAATTTCACATACATATGAGAAACTAGTAAACCTGTCTCATATTGGTCATTGTTAATTCATGCATATTAAACAACAGTTTCTCATTGATGAGAGACCGAATCAGCAGTGGGTCTGGACAATGAAATTGTCATTGTTCACATTCTTTTAGCACAATAGATATGGGATAAAATGTACACAAATAATTTACATTTTAAAAAAGAAATCTGTTTCACTTTGGACTAGACAGGATATGAATTAGCTGTTTGCAAAATCATATTTAAAAGAGTTACTTCAGTTATGATATCCCTACCAAATTTTATTTGAATTTGAAGTCCTCTGAGTGGGGACTAGGGGTGGGGTGTTGGTTATTCACAGATTTTTGTATTTCATAACATCTTATGAACCAAAACCACTGAAGGCTACAGATTGTGAAAATAACATTCAAGGACCCACATTTGGTGGTCAGTGGACAAATTGCAAATCCTAGCTGTCTGTGTTTGTGACCTCAGTATGGGTTCTGATGTTCTTAAGAAGGAATGTTAAACCAGAGAGAAAAGTAGAAGATCATATGTAAACCAATATTTTGAAATTGAAAACTTTCAAATGTACTTTGTTTAGTAAAAAAAAAATGCAGTTTTAACAGCAAGTAATGGGATGGGGGGGGGGGGGGGGGGGGATGGGTGGGTAAAACTCTTGCTGGACTCGAACCCATGATCTACAGTTCAGCAGTCAACATGTAAACCTACTGAGCTAATCAGCAACCCAATTAAATCGAAAAGGAATATACAAATATTGCTGATATCTATATTTCCATTCATGTTTTAAAAGGAATTCAGTCAGCCATTATGACGATGTAGTATACCTCCTTAAGATGTTTCTGTGATATCAAGATGAAATTATGGGAAATCTTTTGCTGTAAGGCAATGCAAAGCTTCTATTTATAATCAATGTTATTGACTGTTGTAGGTTGTCAATGAAGCTAAGGCAAATTTAACAGTGTGGGGGTACGTGCCGGGTGACTCTTTCCCAGATAATACCACAATCAGAGATGGTATGAATTTGTAATGTTTTATATTTACACTTACGTTACATGTGTCTTTACAATCACACAAGTTTACCTTCATATTTTTAAAGCAATCTTATTCTGTTTCTGCTTTATTTTGATTTCATGATTTATTTTTGTGGTTACTATATCATTAGTAGTTGCAACACTGCTGTGTGAATTTTACTTCCTGTAAATTCAGCGTAAATAAAACGACAGTGAAAATAAAGGCGCATTGTCGGAAACCCACGGTTGATTACCCGTACGCTTTGTTCCTCTCTCCTTCATGGGTGATGGAGAGAGAGGAACGAAGCGTAATCAACTGTGGGCTTCCAACGATGATAAAAGTGTGTGCAGTACGTTTTCAGTGACAGGGTATATGCCTCTCACCAGAGTGAAGCAAAGATTGAACTGTTACATGTGTATACATGTTATAGAAATATTATTACAGCCTTATCACAGGGCTAGGCAGTGCTTGTTCAGTGCTGACTCTGTTCTTGGTGTGTATTAGAGACAGCTATCTGAATATCTAAAAGCTGCAAGGAGCCACAGAGACCTATTGATCTGATATAAAGTATTACTGAGGTGCACTCTTAACCTTAATTTTGTCAAAGTCAAACGAGTGTATGCATAATGAAATAGCCTAGACTGATTTGAGTATTTCAATAGGCACATAGCCTTCTCTCTCTCTCTCTCTCTCTCTCTCTCTCTCTCTCATGTGCATGAGGACAGACACCATGCAAAATTGACACTCAATGTGAAGGAAATTTTACACACATTCTAAGGTTATGAATACTCTATTCATCTCACTTTCATTATAGTTTGAAATTAAGATATTCTTAAAAGATTAGCATAAACTTGCCTTGAAAGGGAGAAAGTTTATTTCAAAAACATTTGCTGGACTTAAAAATCTATGATAGAATGCCTTATATACAATTTAACTACTTTTAAAAGCTCCCAAAACTAAGAAAAATGAATATGTTTGAATATATGTATTTACTTTACTAAGTTCAAGTTTTCATGAGTCAGTGTTCAATTTCAAATGATTCAAAGTAAAACAAACTCTTGGGAATTAGTAGAGCAAGCATGGTATATAAGCATGGATGTTTGCCCTGCAGGAGTTGTATTTTTATGTTCTTAGCCAGCCCAAGAATCATCAGATTTCTGTAAATACGATTTATCATGCCAAGGTTACTCCAAACTAAACTCCTATTGAGCTTTACTGATAATACAGGAAAGGCTTGTAGGACGTGTCAAATTAATTATGCTGAGCCTTCTACATTAAACTCATGTAGTGCTATTGACCCGCTTTGATCTAAAATAATCTTAGATTATTTATTAATTTACCATGCTTCTTGTTTCCGTTTCGATCTTTTAGTGTAGTTATTTTGGCTTGGTGTGAGATATTATGATTCAGAATCATTGAATAAAAAAATAGAGTACATTATGAATATAATCATCAAATTTTATACTCCTTTTTTTGAAAACTAATTTGAGAGTGTGTTTTAATGGAGGTAACCACAGATTTCCAAATGTTGAGCATTTAATGATACCTGTAATTATTGTTCATAGAAATTTCTAGTACCTATTAAGCTATGCCTGGAATTTATTGTTTGTGAATGTACAAGTTTGTAGCATAAACACTTTGAGAGAAATGTTGTATCGGCATTCCAGTGATTTAGTTTCAAATCCCGGCCATTATAAAAAGCGAGACCCTGGTGCAGTTAGGGGTATTTAGAAAAGGTCTGCATGTTTGTGTTTTAAATTTCACATTTTAGTGATCAACTTTTTAAATTACTTGATGATGAAACATGTGACTGTCTACTTTACTGGAGAAGCATTTACACTGCTAGACCAACGATTATGTATAGTATTCGTGCACACATTACCACTTTTGACATTTTGATTTATAAGTATTCATGTTTTTTTTCACTCTGAAATGAGATTTCATGCCATGACAGTTTGAGTTCACCTTCTGGTTAAGGCCATCTGCAAAGCATAGCTTCTTTTCTGCAAGGATGAGGACACAGGCAATAAAACAGCACCCTTAAGTATGGCATTCAAGGCTGTGGGTCTGAATTTTACAGATCAGTGACCCTTGACAGATTTATGATATGGCTTAAAGCAGCAACAAACCTGTGTAACTTGACAACATGGAAGCACATTACCAACTAAGATCTGTAAAATTCGAATGTATTTGTATTAGTGCAGACAGACACAGATTCAGGGAGAGAGAGATTGGATGTCTGAGCACCCAGCCCTGGTGAGATTTGGGGGGGGGGGGGTTTGCATGTATTTGCCGATTTGTATGCACTTTCAGTCGTAAAATTCCAAGTGTTGGTCCCTAGTATATTTTGCCCCCCACCCACACTAGAAAACAATTACATGGAGAGGACACACATACCCTCCCCAGGGGGAACAATTTCTGTAAAAAGAAAAAAGAAAGTAGTCATTAGAAATCCATTCCGGCACACTAGAGTCTCGCACATTTACACACCAATCAATCGAGTCCCCTGCTAAACGTTCCTTCAATGAGGAGGAGAGAGATTTGTTGTGAAAGAGTGTTACATTTACCAGAAAACAGAATTAGCATAAATCACTAGCTGCCATGAACCCTGTCAAAGTATTAAAAAAAAATTATCATAAAGTTGTGTAGTTTTCTTGAAAGAGAATCTTTGTACATAACATGATGATATTTTGATTCACATAGCAGGAGTAAATTTGCTAAATATTTTGGTAAATGTTACTATGGTGATGTGATAATGTACACTTAAAGGTCAATTGGTCAGTGTGAGTTACCCTCAGTGATTTTTTTTTGTTTTTCAAACTACCACCCCTCCTTTTGAATTGGGAAAAATTAGCGACATTTTCCTTAAATTGGGGAAAAATCATTCATAGTAAAATAAAATGGTAATGAATTATGAATAAAATAATCAAGTAACAATTTTTTGTTTGAGGTTTATTTCAGATCTGATTTAAAATCATAAAATAAATCATTATTTAACATTAAATATGTATTGGAAGTCACACCTTGTACAGATATTATTTACTTTTTCTAAGAAATACTTAATACTAATTTCATAAAGAAAATAATAAATTATTAATTCACCAGCGTTTGTACCCATAATCTTGTAAATATTATATTAATAATCAAGTTTCCAGAATGTCTCTCCTGTTTGTATTTTTTGGATTTTAGTAAAACCCTATACTTTTGGCCACTTCTTGTTATTAGCCTGACCCCATAATGGTTGTCAAACTAAATTGTAAACAATATGGCTTAATGTGTATCTGGAAACTATATACTTTGCTGCATATATCCTTATATGGATGCTTCTATTGTTTTACATATTATTTACAAAACCTTTTGCATGTGCAGTGGTTTGGAGAATAAAACTGAAGAAAAAAACGTATTTACTCTTTGTTAGCAATATACGGTAACCTTTTTTTTTTTAAATGGCCTAATTTCCCTACATTTGAAGTTGGGGAAAACATATATATATAATTGGGGAAAAATAGCTAATTTTAGTGAGGGGAAACAGCATTTTGGTGGCATTTTGGCCCCAAAAAAATCTCTTGAGTCCCTCCACCAAACCTGTGGATCAGCCCTATCAATTTTTAGAAATATGGTCTGTAGATAGAAGCTAGAAGACCAATCAAATGAAGCATTTAAGAAAATCTGCTTATCTGGATATTGGTTTTGTTTGTTTGTTCTTTTGTATCTTATTAGAGTAGGTGTTCTTTTATATCTTATTTGAGTAGGGGATTGATGAAAGGTGAAGATAACGTACAGTAACCAATCTCATAACTCCTCTAAGCAATACAAACTAGAGAGTTGGGCAAACACGGACCCCTGGACACACCAGAGGTGGGATCAGGTGCCTAGGAGGGGTAAGCACCCCTGTTGACCGGTCACACCTGCCATGAGCCCTATATCTTGATCAGGTAAACGGAGTTATCTGTAGTCAAAATCAGTGTGCCAAGAACGGCCTGACGATCGGTATGAAACAAGTTAGACAGCATTTGACCCAATGAGTGTTAAACCCTCTGAACACATGTGGTATTTGGCCTTATGGCTTCAGAACGCTAGACTAGTTTGGTTCACATTCCAACAGAGTATGATGCTGCCCTTGAACTCAGTCAATATAATACATGATTATATAATATTTTCCTTCATTCCAGGACTCTCAAAGGTTTTTGAAAACACAGCCATGTTTGGAGACTTGGTTCTTCGCCTTCCTGACATCGTCCATGCTATTTATGATAAAAACAAAGACTGGCAGCTGCTGATTGGCTGGTGCTACTGGTTCTGTAGGGAGTCTGGGGTGTTCGATGGCACAAATGGAAAACTACTACATTTGGTATGTGCAGTGAAAGCTACCAAATCCAACATGTGTGCAATCTGTTTCACTGGGCATTCCCAACCTTTATTTTCATTCTCAATTTCATATTTTTATTGCTTTATACACTGTTTATTCAGATACACTGTGTATTCTTACAAAAAAATTCACTCCCAGTCACATCAGATTAGACAGGTTTCACTGTATATTTGTTCGAATTGATCACTAGAGATCTGTGTTTGTAATGAAACAGATGATCAGTATTTCATTGATATCAATGGGTACTTTTTGTTTATAATGTTTTTGGATTTAGTTTCTTGTATCTGAGATACAGTACAAACATACTTCCTGTCAGTGCCGCTGATTGAGAGCTCTGTTAATTGTTTTGTTTTATTGTTTGCACTGGAGTTTCTGCACCTCACTTTGTACAAATCACTTGATGCTGTTTGTAAAAATTAGTGTCAGCAGCATTACTTCTAGCTTCAGAGAATATGAAACATATGTTGATTTAGTAATTATAAACTTCCGTTAATTAGACAGCTTCTAGATAGCAGGGAAGCATTTCTTACCAAAAGTAGGTCACCACTCTGTTATCATGACAATTCATATCTTCACAGATGGCACAAGAAGTCAACTTGATTGAGAAAGAAGAAAACTATATAAATCCCTTTACATTGGAGAACCAGCTAAAGCAGGTGAAGTGGAACATTGTTATTATCAACAACCCAATTTATTTTTGATAATCAGCGGTGTTAAGGTCACAAGCAAGGTATATGATAAAACTTGTATTTTTTCTCAATAATTGAGGTTGCAGGCTACCCTATCCTATCTTGTTCAGATATGTAAACTGGGACACAGTACCAGCCCAACTATAATTTGTTTATTCATGAAGGGAATTGCTAAAAGTAAAGACAGGAAGATAAGAATTGAAAATCTGTTACTGACCCTGCACCTGAGGATCAATAGTGTACACTCTAAATCTTTGAGCTATCAAGAAGATGCATGTACATGTATATTATTCGGACACAAGCTAACAGTATAATATGTGTGTAGTTTATCATTAATTCAAGCCAAACTTTGGATTTTTTTAAATATGAGTCTAATACTAATGACTAATGATCCATAAACAACAAATCCATAAACAATACAATAACAAATCCATAAACAACAGATCTATAACAAATCCATAAACAATAGATCTATAACAAATCCATAAACAACAGATCTATAACAAATCCATAAACAATAGATCTATAACAAATCCATAAACAATACAATAAAAAATCCATAAACAATAGATCTATAACAAATCCATAAACAATACAATAACAAATCCATAACAATAGATCTATAACAAATCCATAAACAACAGATCTATAACAAATCCATAAACAATACAATAACAAATCCATAAACAACAGATCTATATCAAATAAATAAACAACAGATCTATAACAAATCCATAAACAACAGATCTATAACAAATCCATAAACAATACAATAACAAATCCATAAACAACAGATCTATAACAAATCCATAAACAACAAATCTATAACAAATCCATAAACAATACAATAACAAATCCATAAACAACAGATCTATAACAAATCCATAAACAATACAATAACAAATCCATAAACAACAGATCTATAACAAATCCATAAACAACAGATCTATAACAAATCCATAAACAACAGATCTATTACAAATCCATAAACAATAGATCTATAACAAATCCATAAACAATACAATAACAAATCCATAAACAACAGATCTATATCAAATAAATAAACAACAGATCTATAACAAATCCATAAACAACAGATCTATAACAAATCCATAAACAATACAATAACAAATCCATAAACAACAGATCTATAACAAATCCATAAACAACAAATCTATAACAAATCCATAAACAATACAATAACAAATCCATAAACAACAGATCTATAACAAATCCATAAACAATACAATAACAAATCCATAAACAACAGATCTATAACAAATCCATAAACAACAGATCTATAACAAATCCATAAACAACAGATCTATTACAAATCCATAAACAATAGATCTATAACAAATCCATAAACAATACAATAACAAATCCATAAACAACAGATCTATAACAAATCCATAAACAACAGATCTATAACAAATCCATAAACAACACAATAAACAATAGATCTATAACAAATCCATAAACAACAGATCTATTACAAATCCATAAACAATAGATCTATTACAAATCCATAAACAACAGATCTATAACAAATCCATAAAGAATACAATAACAAATCCATAAACAACAGATCTATAACAAATCCATAAACAACAGATCTATAACAAATCCATAAACAATACAATAACAAATCCATAAACAACAGATCTATAACAAATCCATAAACAATAGATATATAACAAATCCACAAACAACAGGTCAATAACAAATCTATAAACAACAGATCTATAACAAATCCATAAACAACAGATCTATAACAAATCCATAAACAACAGATCTATAACAAATCCATAAACAACACAATAAACAATAGATCTATAACAAATCCATAAACAACAGATCTATTACAAATCCATAAACAATAGATCTATAACAAATCCATAAACAATACAATAACAAATCCATAAACAACAGATCTATAACAAATCCATAAACAACAGATCTATAACAAATCCATAAACAACAGATCTATTACAAATCCATAAACAATAGATCTATAACAAATCCATAAACAATACAATAACAAATCCATAAACAACAGATCTATAACAAATCCATAAACAACAGATCTATAACAAATCCATAAACAACACCATAACAAATCCATAAACAACAGATCAACAACAAATCCATAAACAACAGATCTATAACAAATCCATCAACAACAAATCTATAAACAACAAATCTATAACAAATCCATCAACAACAGATCCATAACAAATCCATAAACAACAGATCTATAACAAATCCATCAACAACAGATCTATAACAAATCCATAAACAACACCATAACAAATCCATAAACAACACCATAACAAATCCATAAACAACAGATCTATAACAAATAAATAAACAACAGATCTATAACAAATCCATAAACAATAAATCTATAACAAATCCATAAACAATAGATCTATATCAAATCCATAAACAACAGATCTACAACAAATCCATAAACAACAAATCTATAACAAATCCATAAACAACAAATCTATAACAAATCCATAAACAACAAATCTATAACAAATCCATCAACAACAAATCCATAAACAACAGATCTATAACAAATCCATAAACAACAGATCTATAACAAATCCATAAACAACACAATAAACAACAGATCTATAACAAATCCATAAACAACACAATAAACAACAGATCTATAACAAATAAATAAACAACAGATCTATAACAAATCCATAAACAATAGATCAATAACAAATCCATAAACAACACAATAACAAATCCATAAACAATAGATCTATAACAAATCCATAAACAACAGATCTATAACAAATCCATAAACAACAGATCTATAACAAATCCATAAAAAACAGATCTATAATATTCAACCTAAAGTAAAGTTAAAAAGAAGAAAATCAGGCTTTAGTTGAATGATATTCAAGAAATTAATTATGGAACGGAATTATTAAATGTTTTCAGCAAATACAAAAGCAAGAAGCAGTGAAGAGAGAGAGCACAACAAGAAAGAAGAAGAAAGAGAGGAAGAAAGGACCCCAGATAACTAGAATGGAACTGTGACCAGCAGTGCATTCTGGGAGGGGGAGGGGGGGGGTTAGTTGTTACATCAATATTAATATTAAACATTGTTATTACATGTGCTATTGGTTTTGGTTGTATTATTTGTTGAGAAGTTATGATGAAGAGGCAAAGATTACCACAGAGGAAGATTTGTTTTCCCTGTTGATAGCAAAGTTTTGCTAGACGTGTTGATTTGTGTACAAAATTCAGAGGGAAATAGTGGAACTACTACCAGCTGTTACTTGAACCAGATTTTGTCGACTTCTAATCGACAGTAAAGTAGAATAAACTTTTACCCCATCCAGGGCTAGTGTCAGACTCCTTGTAAAGCACCTAAAAGACCTAGACTCCCTGTAAAGTACCAAGAAGACCTAGACTTCCTGTAGAGCACCAAGAAGACCTAGCACGATTTTATTTTAGTTTTAGTCTTCAGTTAAATAGTCGTAATTGATTTTTGATAAAAACAACTGATGAGAGAGGGAAAGAGTGAGAGTAAATAATTTCCCGAGGAGGTAGTGTCTCGCGTCATTTGCTATGTAAAATATCTGATGAACCCGAACCGGTGTAAATGGAAAATGGACACCTTTAGCTACATGTAGTCATGTGACTTTTCTCTTAAAAAACACGTTTAGCTAGTCATGTGACTTTTCTTTTTAAAAAAGCGATAAACAGGCTAACGATGTAATACAAACATATGCAACGAGGTATTTGATTGATAAAATAAAATATCCGCTTTGATAAGCTTGAAATACATAGATAAGGTGGATACCACGTTTTGCAGCTGTTCAGAGGCCTTTTAAGCCTTGTTCGTTATCAAGATCACTCACAAGATAAAATCTTATATCATACAGGGTTTTTTCATCTTACGAAAAAAGAAAACCGCGTTATTGTTACGATGCGCTCATTAACGTTAGGCTGGTAGTGCTATAACTGGATATCGCGCTCTCCGAAATTTCAGGTCGCTATCAATACTTTGAGTCACTACACCAATGCTAAAAAGGCAAGCCAGGTATCGTTGGCGCAGTGTCCCTGGGAAGGCATCGGTAATTATTGAATATCAAATGACCCTCATACAAGGAATATATATGCAATAATATCAAATCGTCATCCCTTACAATTTGGAAGTTCTGAGTTGCAGAGGGAGAACGGATACAATATAGTCCCTGGTTGTTTGTTCACAGATGACGACTGGCCTTCACTTCTTCTCCAACGCGGTTAAAACGAAGAAATGTGCTCCCGTCCTAGAATTTCCATGTGTAGTAACACGTTCTGTATATATATTTACATTTCCATTTTTTTCCCCGTCTTTTATATATCTACTGATTGTAATGATAATTTATGCGTTGCATTTGTAAACAATGTGTGTGTATGATAAATATAGTACGTCTATTTCAACGGCTTGGAATTCGGACGGAAATGGAAGTATAATGTAAATATTAGATATAAACTTAATGTAAATATTAGATATAAACTTAATGTAAATATTAGATATAAACTTCGTTTTTGATCATGCTTGAGGGTATGAACTGCACAACGCTTCACGCCAGCATACTTTACATGACGCGCTAACGCACTTCCTGAAATAAGGCTACGTGTCGCAGTTCATACCCTCGTGTAATTCTTCATTTTTTTCACGCATACCATACGTCATAACATGTACTTTCTGTTTTGCAAGAACTATCTCTTTTTTCCCTAAGTCTACATATCTCTTTATGCCATTGTAAAGTGGTGACAAGATTATTCCATTGTGATTTATTGAAAATTTAATTTTTAATTTAAACAATATTTTCTTTATGTATAAACATAAATGCATTAGACATTAACAGGCATTGCCTATATAAGCCTTCTCCATTTTATTGAAGATCTCACTGTACTTTACAGAACTGATGTATACGGCCCAAGGACGTGTCTTGGTCAATGTCATTTGTACATAACCCAGTTTAGAAATAACTTTGTAACAGAGAAGTATTAAATGCTCATAGTTTGCTAACTGTACGTAAATCATTTTTCTAGATCTAGGTCACTAGGGCAATGTGAAGGTGACGGGGAGAGAACAAAAATCATGTACACAAGATTCGTGCTGGAATCAAATTTGATTTGTTTTATTGTGTGTCAATTGTTACTAAGTCATGTATAAAAGATCATGGTTATTGTCTTGCAGCTGGATGTGATGTTTGGATATGCGGTATTTCAAATATGCCCCATACTGATTGAGTCCTACAGGGGCCCTAGCTATTTCCATATTATCTACTTATTCAAGTAGTAGATAATTAACGTACATTGACGTTGACGAACAAATATACTCCAGACTGAGTCCTACAGGGGGTATTTTTCTGTAAGGGTAGGTCAAATTACATCCAAGTTTCAGTAATTACCATCATTTATCAACTTTGTGATACAAACCCAACCGTAAACTCCATGATATTACAACTTATTAGATTTGATCACCATGATGAGAGGAAGATGCCTATTGTTTTTTCAAAGTCAAATGTCAAGGTCGTAGTATTACTTAGTAGGAAAACCTTGTAGACAGGATACAAATCGAACCGTAAGCTCCAGAATATTGCAACTTGGTATATTTGATCACCATGATGAGAGGAAGATGTCTATTGTTTTTCAAGGTTAGAGGTCAAGGTCGCAGTGTCACTTATTAGGAAAACCTTGTAGGTGGGATACAAACCGAACCAGACCGCGGCGATGGTTTAGAGGTTATAGTGTTCGCCCCGCATGCGGAAGACCGGGGTTCGAATCCCGGCGGCGACAGACCTAAGTCGTTAAAACAGGTAGTGACAGTTCTATCGCCAAACGTTCGATATCAAGTATGAATATCACGGGTCCTCGGAGATGACCTTAAAACCGGATGTCCCGTGTCACAGTAGGTGTGGCACGCTTAAGAACCCTCACTGCTCAATGGCCGTAAGCGCCGAGCAAAGGCCTAAATTTGAAGCCCTTCGGTCTATGCATTTAAAAAAAATGAATTATTTTGAATCAATACGTCAAGTTTATTCTTTTTGTTTAAATTCTATAAAGGATGTGGTGACTATTAATGAAAGGAAGAAGGAACAAGAATTTCAGTCGAAAATACATTAAAATGCACCATCTTTTTAAAATTTTCCCGGGGGAGCCCCCTTCCCAATGAAAGGATGTTCATCCCTTCCCATGCCCTCCCCCTTCGGGCCTCAACCCCCACCCCCACAGTAAGGTCTAGATCCTTCACTGACTGACTGCAGCTTTTAACAATATGTATATGTAGGTCCAGCTCGTTGACACTGAGTAGTTTATTATATGTAGGTCCAGCTCGTTGATACTGGGTAGTTTATTATATGTAGGTCCAGCTCGTTGACACTGGGTAGTTTATTATATGTACGTCCAGCTCGTTGACACTGGGTAGTTTATTATATGTACGTCCAGCTCGTTGACACTGGGTAGTTTCAGAATTTATAATTGGCAATGACAGGTGGTTAACAAAGGTCAGTTCCAGTCTGTTACGCTAGGCAGCGACAGCTGGTTGGACCAGTGACCAGCGACAGCTCATGGACACTGGACGGTCCAAGCTTTGTATACTGGACAGAGATAGATCGTTCACAATGGGCAGCGGCAACCGTAGTGACAACATATTTTCACACCAAGATATCCTAAAATACCTCCAGAAGTAATGATTTTGCGTCCACAAACTGTTTTCATCAAATACGATGTGCACGCCGTCTGAACCAAGCTACGCCCTCGACAACGAATAATTCAGTAATCATCCAAAAATACCTCTCTATCACTATACATTTTCTTTTACATTAATCGACAAGCTGTATAAACTTTGATCAATATTGATATTAATGAGGGGCGGATCCAGTATTCTCGTTATTGCATGGTTTCAACTGTTGAAAGGAGCCAATTGGCGTTGCTTTTAAAAAGTCAAGAATGGTACAAGCAATATTGCACGGTCATTATTTACAGTATGATTTGTCAGAAACATTCCATGCCCCAGTTAAAACTCGTCCACATACCGTCATGAAACCGTCCGATCATTCTAATTAATGACAGAGAGTATGATATTTTATTATGAATATTTTATTCCAGTATAAGATAAAATACTGTATAAATAAAAGTACAAAAAGTAGAAAATGGATCCATCATCACGTGATGATTCAGTAATTATGCACCATTAACGCACATGGAGCGCAACATGCAGCTCCGATCTCACATAAATTCCAACTACTCGTCCCGTGTTTATAGACTCGTGCAACAAATCGGCACGTAGGAACGGAATAATTTGTGCAATTGGTGTAATGTGGTTTACATTAACTGTCTACGATATATACAATAGCGTCGTGCAGAGCTATGTACACTATGTTAAATACGAGGCTATCATCTAATTACGGCAATGTTGTGTACCCTATACATTATATATATCTTCATTTCCCATAATGGTCCATGTACGCTTCTCTCAAGACGTGTCGACCCAGTCTGATGACACTGCACTCTGTGACATGTTATGTTTGCATTCTGAAAATGAGTGCATTTTCTCCACACTTAATCAATTTTGTCTCTGAGAGCCAACCTATAGCTACCATTACGTTGTATTTCCCTGCTTTTCTAGTGTTTGGTAATCACCATTAAGTCTGTGCCCCTTTCAGTGGAATATACATTGTTTGCAGTTGCTGCCCTCCTTTACTGAACTTTTCCCGTATTTATGCAGTTTTTTCCTTCTGGTATGCATTGTACCAAATTTTTGACAGACAAATTGCTGAATGGAAACGGAAGAATATAATTAGAGGCACACAGAGATGAGTGATAATGTTCCACGCGAGAATTCCGTAAAATTCCTCGTGTAATCGAACAACTCTCGTTTTCTTCACTTCAAACATGCCCACAACCCAGAGTGCCAAATTGCAGACGAGAAGAAACGTAACTACTGCTCTTCCGGGCTTCTGCATCATTTGATTGTCATTTTCAGCACATCTGCAGAGACCATCCAGTATAAACACCGTTTGTTCGGTGATTTGGCAGATGGAGAATATCGTGGTGATAAGTGACAGTATCCCCGCAATGTTTCCTTGTAGAGAAGAGGATACAGCAATAAGCTTAAAGCACAGGTATATGTACGAGCCTGCAAGTGCCACGAGCAGCAGCACAGAGTCCACAGAGAGGAAGAGTGACGTAATGAACTTCAGCTTAGACAGTCTAATGTACCCCCAGGCTATCCCGACACCCGTGATGAACATAAGAACGATTTCCGTGGTGAACAATACTTTGACGGCGGTGAACATGTCTTGAAGACGACTTTCGAAGACAAAAAATGTGGCAATAGCTATAAGCGTGAAGACCGCGACCAGCAGACCAAGAAACAAGCCCTTGTTTGCCTTGTCGCAGTCGATAGCGGACGCACCCGTGGGAGCCGAACTTGTGAAGGACGTGTGGCTAGGCCACCTCTGCTTAATACGGACCCCGATGTACTGATACAGACGATAGATGATGCCAGCCCCGATGATGCTGTAGATGATGGTGCAGGGGAATAAATAAGGTGATGCTGACCTCGCCAGCGTGACTTCCTCATAGCAACTCTTCGTTTCTAAATGAAAACAGAATACTTGAATCAAAAGTAATTAACCATTTACATAATACTTATATGTATTATTATATTATAATACCCCGAATTGAGAGTAAAAGAGAGTGGCAGCATGGACTGCCATCACCTTCTCAGTAATTACAGGTTAAGAAGCAGGTATACAAGAAATAGCAGTATGATAGGAATGACATGTGCTGATATTAGTTTTGTTTTACCCCTAGTCGTCGTATTATTGGCGGAGTAGTTCTGCTGTCGGTAATCTTCATTCGTTTCCATCACCGCCGTAACAATAAGCACACAGATATTGGTCGCCATTAGATGCATCATTCCGAACCGGACGAATGGTTTCTGCTTATTTATCACAAGCTATAAAAACGTAAAATCATTAAATGAACAGCTCCTGTGGTGGCCATCGTTTTAATGGCTTAACAGATATTTGATAGTCTGAGTAGATATTCAGAAATAAACACTGTATATAAGTGTACCTTGTGGTTCTTGAAAATGAAGAAAGTCTGAACGAATGTGAACAACAAATGCATGACGTAAACGAGGATGAAGATTTCGCTTTCGCATGTTTCTGTCGTAATGGTTTCAAAATAAGTAGCGATGTGGAGTCCATCCAAAGTAACGCTACCAAAGGCGAAGGCTGAAACAGTAAAAATTCAACATTTATGGTCGTTATAGGATGGTATTATAGAGTTCTAATTTGTAAATCGAATAGCTGAATTACCTAAAGCTCCAAGACGCAGGTAAAAATTGATTCCCTCCCCGACATGCGCGACCCCGCCTGGAGGTGGAAGTTCAAAGTGACTTTGATAGCTGATGGCGGCAAGAGAAATCTGCTCGGCGTTAGATTCCTTTTTATCGAGATCTAATGGCGTTTTGTCGTC
This sequence comes from Ostrea edulis, assembly GCF_947568905.1. Taxonomy (NCBI): domain Eukaryota; kingdom Metazoa; phylum Mollusca; class Bivalvia; order Ostreida; family Ostreidae; genus Ostrea; species Ostrea edulis. Next base: position 93,033,435 of record NC_079165.1, on the reverse strand, counting down.
GGGTGACGCGCGAACCGGAAGTGGTGACGCTGTGGGAGACTTGTTGACGCTGCCATCGTTTCTGACTGAAACGCGAACGTTGTTGTCATAGAAATTGTTTTTGGCCTTGACACCGCTGAGGAGGCAGAGTAAGAAATAGAATAAAATTCCGAGTGAGGTGGCGTACAGGTAAACCAGAAACACCTGTAACGATAATATCACATAGATAGTGTAAAATTATAGATACCGGGGATATAAATGATATAGAACGATAATATCACATAGATAATGTAAAATTATAGATACCGGGGATGTAAATGATATAGAACGATAATATCACCTAGATAATGTAAAATTATAGATACCGGGGATATAAATGATATAGAACGATAATATACAATTATAAAGAACGATAATATACAATTATAAAGAACGATAATATAAAATTACAAAGAACGATAGTATAAAATTACAAAGAACGATAGTCTAAAATTACAAAGAACGATAATATAAAATTATAAAGAGCGATAATATAGAATTACAAAGAACGATAATACAAAATTATAAAGAGCGATAATATAAAATTATAAAGAGCGATAATATAAAATTATAAAGAGCGATAATATAAATTTATAAAGAATCCATAACGTTAGACAATTCAGAAAACAACAACACCTCAAGATAAATGTCATGAATAGAAATGCGTGGGTGTGATGTACATGAGTCATACTCTGGGAAAGCATTGGAAATTCCCACAATCAAATCTTCTGACAAAAATTATGCATTTACTTTTTTATATATAAAACTATATCACGTGATCGTGTGAATTGCTTCATGTTTATTGTAAAAGTTTATTAAATTTTAACTTGTGTATATTAGCAATTTGCTTCGATTAAGTAGGGCAAATTCTGCAGTACTAACAACCCCTATCACCTGCTGTTCAAAGGCAGATACCAGGAAAAAACGCAGAAAGATGAAAACGAAAATATCAAAATGTTTAAAATCCTATTTGATACAAAGACGTAATTTTGTTTGAGCATTCTCTGCAGCTATTTGATGTTTACGATGGTATCTAAAAGACGCCTTCTCACACGCGGCTTATCTTCCGCCGACACTTCCTGTGTGAAGTTCCCCGGCAAACTTACCTCTAGGTAGTATTGATGGACCCTCTCCACGGAAGTCAGTGAGGTCGCCACCGCGAACACCACACCAAGCACCACAATAATCAGGGCGTAGATACCACACACTAATTTCACCAGGGCGGACCTGTCCAAAACAAAAAATTAAACACTAACTTCACCAGGGCGGACCTGTCCAAGACAAAAACTAAGCACTAATTTCACATGGGCAGACCTGTCCAAGACAAAAATTAAACACTAACTTCACATGGGCAGACCTGTCCAAGACAAAAATTAAACACTAACTCCACATGGGAAGACCTGTCCAAGACAAAAATTAAACACTAATTTCACCTGGGTAAACCTGTCCAAGACAAAAATTAAACACTAATTTCACCAGGGTAAACCTGTCCAAGACAAAAGTTAAACACTAACTTACCAGGGCAGACCTGTCCAAGACAAAAATTACACGCTGACTTACCAGGGCAGACCTGTCCAAGACAAAAAATACAAACTGACTTGCTGTCTAAATTCGTTATTCTAGAGAATTTAGTGTGGGTGTGCTTCAAATAATATGCCTTGCCCTTCGATGGTTAAAATTTGTAATGGATCAAAAGTACAGTTAGTAGTAGTCAAATACTTATTAGCTCAACACAAGACACTGGTCCAGATTAGTCCAAGATATGTTTACATATTTGTGTTAGTATATACATGTTTACATATTTGTGTTAGTATATACATGTTTACATATTTGTGTTAGTATATACATGTTTACATATTTGTGTTAGTATTTACATGTTTACATATTTGTGTTAGTATATACATGTTTACATATTTGTGTTAGTATATACATGTTTACATATTTGTGTTAGTATATACATGTTTACATATTTGTGTTAGTATATACATGTTTACATATTTGTGTTAGTATATACATGTTTACATATTTGTGTTAGTATATACATGTTTACATATTTGTGTTAGTATATACATGTTTACTAAGATGATAAACATGGAGACGATTTAAATATCATGTTCAATGGCGAACTTCTGCAAAATTCAACAAATTCGCCCAATCAGTAGATCCACAACCCAGTTATCTTGAATTTTCCACATTTCACAGCTAACAAAGTCAATGGACCCCCTTTGTTAAAATGAAACTTGCTCACTTATCGGGCATTGGTACAGGTCGGAGTGACCAGAGAAAAATGGCCGACACATTGAGGTCAGGTCCTCTCACTGGAATTATCAATCTCCCATGACGATTTTTTTTATTATTATGGAGTCAAATTGATAAACGATAACACAAAGGCTACAAGAAATATGTGGGGAAATATTAAACCTCTAATTTGTACCAGATTAATTGTTACATTTTTTCTGTGTATATTTCATGTTTATGGTGGTTTCGTTATTTTATAAATTATTCAGAGGTAGCTTGAAATAATGCTGAATTTATTTTTATTCGTGTTATCTGAAGAATCGGAAGCTGCCGAGATAAGATCCCTGTTTGTAATACAGGGCATCGCACACTGCATCTCAACTGATCACGCACTATTTCACCTTTTTTAAAAACTGATTAAAGATTTGGTCAGGTCTTGATATTTGGACTTTTTTAATCATCTGCTAAGCTTCAAAGGAAGCATCTCGCTGAGTGCGCACCACTAGCAAAGCGTTGTCAGATGGAGAATTCATCACGATGTGTACAAGAAATGTATATTCGTAACTTACAGAGATAACATTCCCTTATCTACCATGTAGTTCGTTGATAGATTATCAGTCATTAGCCGTGATTTGGGCCCTACAGCGACCAATCGTTTCTGTAAGATCTGCGCCCAGTGCTATATAATAAATGATTCTGTTGCTATGGTAACTAAAACTTTGTGTTAAAAATCTTAATACGATTAGGGAAAAATCGTGGTGTAATAAATTGTAAGAAGTTATAAATAAAAGAGTTTAGAATAAATAAAAAAACAACACGCAAATTAATTATAATCACTGTAAATGAATAGGTTGTAAAAAGTTAAAAACAAGCCCAGAAGCATCGTTTTTAGGAGAGAAAATCTACTTTTTTAACCCTGCAATAGAGATTCAAAATCGACATGCATCTCGGGCACAACAACCAATGACGCGGATGCAGGCTAAAACTAAAGCTGGTATGCATCATTAGCAAAAGAGATAATGTTACCAAGTGACAGAGGTCGAAGACGGGCACAGATAGGCTACTGTACTCTAAATCTGCAGTTTCCAACCTGACATAATTATATTTTTATATTTACATGCGATAGACTTTGCAGTAAAGCATCTGTTTATCAACAAAACAGTAATTGCTCTGTTAATGTACGCATCGGAGTCACCTTTTATAAATACGATTTTGGGAGGAAAATGCCTCGCTATCACAGCAAGTTAAATTGGATTCACATGAAGTACTGGGAATTATCTGTGAAAGTGCAGATAGCATAGGCGATACCAAAATGTGTCGTCTGCCACTTTGTTAATAAAATACGAGTTTTCCAAAATTATACACATAGTTTGCAATAAATATATTCTTTTTCAGATGCCCAATGATCCCTATTAAAGCCATGTATACCTAATTTATGAACGTTAATTAAGGGTTAAGCGTTACTTCACATCTGTTTCGGAGTCATACTTGCCAATAACGATCAAGATTTGGGTTTTCTTATTATCATTTTTTGCGGTTTCGCATCTGCCCCGATCTGGGTCAAAAAGATTTTTACTGATCACTCATGTTAAAGGGTTTCTCTATCTTGGCATTTTTCAATCAGTGAAAAATTTAACGGACGTTGATATAAAGATTAACACACATGTATCCTTGAGGAATTTCTAAGATAACCAAGCTGTGCATAAACCCAATTCTTCAAAAACAAATTCTTTAAATTAACGAGTTGGAATTTCTTGCCAATATTCTCAGAAGTGCAAGATTTATTTTTTTCTTCATTTTCCCTTGCGCTCCGCAAAATCTTACCTGTAGACAGATGGCACTTTTTGTTTTTGTTTCCTAGGCTTAGCTCCGGGAAGTGGGGTAGACGTGTCCACCGGCATAGTGTCCGTGTTTCCGGTCATGTCATCCACAGTCTTAGCGCCCCCTTCCTCCTCCATGTTGAGCTTCGTTTCACTCTCTGAGTTGCTTCCTGTCGTCTTCTCCTCCTCTGTGTCGTCTGCGTGTTGTGGTTCGTTCACGATGTAAACGCCAGAACGACGCAGCATAATATTCAGAAGCGCCTCCGTTGTCAATCTTTTTAACTGCAACCACTACACGCAACACAAAGCACAAAAGCTCCCACTCTTTGAATTTTTTTTTCGAAATTACGCTTTAACGGTTTAAATAAATCGCTACCAGATGCTGAATGAGCGAGGCTAGAGTAACCAGTGTTCCTCCGCGTGTCAGATCGTAAAATATTGTACAGCCACCGAGCGCTCGGAGGATATAGACAGTTGCCACATACGAAGCAGAGGTCAATAGTTTTTAACAATTGCGGTTCTGCAATAATTTTGAAGCAAATATTATCAGAAGAATTTTTATGAATAAACACTGTTGCAGACTACGCTTTCTGGCTGTCGGCTGCTTGATCGCTTACCTCTGGCACGTGACGAAGATGAGAGAATTCCGTAACAAAAGATAAAACGACTACCAGAGTTAATGCTCGCTATAAATAATATAAGCTAACTACAGAATGATGGGGGAATAATTCAAATAGTGTTTTGACTTTTATTACACTATGGTTAAGACAAGAAGTTACAATGTGATTGGTATTAACCAGTCTCATTAATGATTGACAAGCAAAATTAATATCCCCCTGACTCTTTCTGTCCCTCCTATCGAGGGACATCTTGCTTTTGGCATGTTCTCTCTGTAATATAACAACACTCGTCGTCATTTTTAAGTATAGCGTAATACGAGGTACATGTAGACATGTGACTGATCACGGTCCAGAAAACGCTTCAATTTGACGATGGTCACATGTTGACCATGTGTTTTTGTTTTGTTATTTACGTTTTCCGGTGTATTGTTGTGTAACACGGAGCTAGTATTAGGAGAGTTGTATTCGCACTCGTATGGAGTTATAACACAGACAACCATAATGTACATTATATTTACATGTAACATTTAAAACCGATCTTCCTACGTATGCTTATGGGTCAGCAAGATGCTACAGTCTTTGAATGGACTATGAGTTGATCGGTGTTTTGGCCATTTGATGTCACGCTCATATTAATGTCCTACAAAATTGTATATATCTTAATGATTTTCTGAAGGAAAAATGTAAATCTTACGTCATAGCATTGCAAGTATCTCAAATTTTTTCAGTCAGTTTTGGACTTAAAACTTTAATTGCTGATTGAAAATCATGTCAAATGACATAATTTCTTATCAATACACTTATGATATAGAAATCATGTTAAATGACATAACCTCTTATCAATACACTTATGATATAGAAATCATGTCAAATGACATAACCTCTTATCAATACACTTATAGAAATCATGGTAAATGACATAACCTCTTATCAATACACTTATGATATAGAAATCATGTCAAATGACATAACCTCTTATTAATACACTTATAGAAATCATGTCAAATGACATAACCTCTTATTAATACACTTATGATATAGAAATCATATCAAATGACATAACCTCTTATCAATACACTTATAGAAATCATGTCAAATGACATAACCTCTTATCAATACACTTATAGAAATCATGTCAAATGACATAACCTCTTATTAATACACTTATGATATAGAAATCATATCAAATGACATAACCTCTTATCAATACACTTATAGAAATCATGTCAAATGACATAACCTCTTATCAATACACTTAGGATATAGAAATCATGTTAAATGATATAACCTCTTATCAATACACTTATGATATAGAAATCATGTTAAATGACATAACCTCTTATCAATACACTTATGATGTAGAAATCATGTCAAATAACATAACCTCTTATCAATACACTTATAGAAATCATGTTAAATGACATAACCTCTTATCAATACACTTATAGAAATCATGTCAAATGACATAACCTCTTATCAATACACTTATAGAAATCATGTTAAATGACATAACCTCTTATCAATACACTTATGATATAGAAATCATGTCAAATGACATAACCTCTTATCAATACACTTATGATATAGAAATAATGTCAAATGACATAACCTCTTATCAATACACTTATGATATAGAAATCATGTTAAATGACATAACCTCTTATCAATACACTTATAGAAATAATGTCAAATGACATAACCTCTTATCAATACACTTATAGAAATCATGTTAAATGACATAACCTCTTATCAATACACTTATAGAAATCATGTTAAATGACATAACCTCTTATCAATATACTTATGATATAGAAATCATGTCAAATGACATAACATCTTATCAATACACTTATGATATAGAAATAATGTCAAATGACATAACCTCTTATCAATACACTTATGATATAGAAATCATGTTAAATGACATAACCTCTTATCAATACACTTATGATATAGAAATCATGTCAAATGACATAACCTCTTATCAATACACTTATAGAAATCATGTCAAATGACATAACCTCTTATCAATACACTTATAGAAATCATGTCAAATGACATAACCTCTTATCAATACACTTATAGAAATCATATCAAATGACATAACCTCTTATCAATACACTTAGAGAAATCATGTCAAATGACATAACCTCTTATCAATACACTTATAGAAATCATATCAAATGACATAACCTCTTATCAATACACTTATAGAAATCATGTCAAATGACATAACCTCTTATCAATACACTTATGATATAGAAATCATGTTAAATGACATAACCTCTTATCAATACAATTATGATATAGAAATCATGTCAAATGACATAACCTCTTATCAATACACTTATAGAAATCATGGTAAATGACATAACCTCTTATCAATACACTTATAGAAATCATGTCAAATGACATAACCTCTTATTAATACACTTATAGAAATCATATCAAATGACATAACCTCTTATTAATACACTTATGATATAGAAATCATATCAAATGACATAACCTCTTATCAATACACTTATAGAAATCATGTCAAATGACATAACCTCTTATCAATACACTTAGGATATAGAAATCATGTTAAATGATATAACCTCTTATCAATACACTTATAGAAATCATGTCAAATGACATAACCTCTTATCAATACACTTAGGATATAGAAATCATGTTAAATGATATAACCTCTTATCAATACACTTATAGAAATCATGTCAAATGACATAACCTCTTATCAATACACTTATAGAAATCATGTTAAATGACATAACCTCTTATCAATACACTTACAGAAATCATGTTAAATGACATAACCTCTTATCAATACACTTATGATATAGAAATCATGTCAAATGACATAACCTCTTATCAATACACTTATGATATAGAAATAATGTCAAATGACATAACCTCTTATCAATACACTTATGATATAGAATTCATGTTAAATGACATAACCTCTTATCAATACACTTATAGAAATAATGTCAAATGACATAACCTCTTATCAATACACTTATAGAAATCATGTTAAATGACATAACCTCTTATCAATACACTTATAGAAATCATGTTAAATGACATAACCTCTTATCAATATACTTATGATATAGAAATCATGTCAAATGACATAACATCTTATCAATACACTTATGATATAGAAATAATGTCAAATGACATAACCTCTTATCAATACACTTATGATATAGAAATCATGTTAAATGACATAACCTCTTATCAATACACTTATGATATAGAAATCATGTCAAATGACATAACCTCTTATCAATACACTTATAGAAATCATGTCAAATGACATAACCTCTTATCAATACACTTATAGAAATCATGTCAAATGACATAACCTCTTATCAATACACTTATAGAAATCATATCAAATGACATAACCTCTTATCAATACACTTAGAGAAATCATGTCAAATGACATAACCTCTTATCAATACACTTATAGAAATCATATCAAATGACATAACCTCTTATCAATACACTTATAGAAATCATGTCAAATGACATAACCTCTTATCAATACACTTATGATATAGAAATCATGTTAAATGACATAACCTCTTATCAATACAATTATGATATAGAAATCATGTCAAATGACATAACCTCTTATCAATACACTTATAGAAATCATGGTAAATGACATAACCTCTTATCAATACACTTATAGAAATCATGTCAAATGACATAACCTCTTATCAATACACTTATAGAAATCATGTCAAATGACATAACCTCTTATTAATACACTTATGATATAGAAATCATATCAAATGACATAACCTCTTATCAATACACTTATAGAAATCATGTCAAATGACATAACCTCTTATCAATACACTTAGGATATAGAAATCATGTTAAATGATATAACCTCTTATCAATACACTTATGATATAGAAATCATGTTAAATGACATAACCTCTTATCAATACACTTATAGAAATCATGTCAAATGACATAACCTCTTATCAATACACTTATAGAAATCATGTTAAATGACATAACCTCTTATCAATACACTTATAGAAATCATGTTAAATGACATAACCTCTTATCAATACACTTATGATATAGAAATCATGTCAAATGACATAACCTCTTATCAATACACTTATGATATAGAAATCATGTCAAATGACATAACCTCTTATCAATACACTTATGATATAGAAATCATGTTAAATGACATAACCTCTTATCAATACACTTATGATATAGAAATCATGTTAAATGACATAACCTCTTATCAATACACTTATGATATAGAAATCATGTTAAATGACATAACCTCTTATAATAATATAATAATAATAATAAGACCTTTATTTAACCAGGATTACATATTTAGCGATAACGCTAGTTTTCAATATGGTCCTGCATATAACATACATACAGACAGATATTAGTAAAATAAACACAGATTAAAAGAAGTAGAATACATATAAACTTAAGAAATAATTATGAATGTAAGATAAATAGAATACAAAATGAAGCTTAAAAAGTATGGTGATAATCTCTAAGATAATTTCTCTTAAAACACGCAACACTCGTTGAGTTTCTTATGTTTTGACTCAAGGCATTCCACACTGTGCTCCCTGAAATGCTGAAAGATCTTCTATAATATTCTGTTTTTGCCCTGGGTATATACAAAATATTTGAATAAGAATTTCTTGTTTGCCTCTGACTGACTTCTGATACATATTTAAAAACATTTAAATAATCTGGCATTAAACCATGTAAAACTTTATACACTAAAATGACTTTTCTATAGACAAAGTAATCTGATAGAGGCAACCAGTTAAGTTTTGTAAACATGACATTAGATGGTGTTTCAAAATTTCTGATGTTAAGAATTACCCTTGCAGCTCGTTTTTGCAATATAAAAAGCTTATTCACATTTTCAGCATTTCTTGGATTGCTCCATATAGTACAACAATATGTAAAATGTGGAAAAATCATAGTATTAAAAATCTTCAGCAGCGCATCGTTTGACATAAAATATCTTATTCTTCTTAAAATGCCAATTCTCTTGGAAATCTTGTTCATAAGTGATTCTATATGACTTTTCCAGGACAGAGTTTCATCAATAATAATACCAAGTAATTTTGACTCCTGAACACATTCTATGACATGGTTATTTATCACTAAATTTAATTTTCGATACTTTGATAATTTTTGTGCCGATCCAATAAGCATACATTGAGTTTTAGACAGGTTTAAGCTTAATTTATTTTCCTTAATCCACATTATACTGCGCTGAAGATCTTCATACATCTTTGACTCAATATTTTCCACTGACTTATCTGTTACATCTTGTGAAGTATCATCTGCATACATATTTACATGAGAATGTTTCAGTGCTTGTGGATAGTCATTAATATACAGGATAAAAAACAATGGGCCTAAAATAGAGCCTTGCGGAACTCCAATGGTTACATTTCTTTCCTCCGATAAATTGCCTTTCCAAATAACTCTCTGTGTACGATTTGTTAGATATGATTTAAACCATTCAAAAGTATCATTGCATATGCCAAATGACTTGAGTTTGTGTAATAAAACCTTGTGATTTATAGTGTCAAATGCTTTCCGTAAGTCTATAAAAATTACACCAGTAAGTTTACCTTCATCAATATTTTTAAGCCATCTATCTACTAGAGAAATAAGAGTACTTTCACATGAGTGTTTTGGCCTAAAACCAGACTGACAATCTGTAATTAGAGAATTTACTGACAAATACTCATAAAATGAATTAAAAACATGCCTTTCTAAAATTTTGCTCACACAAGGTAAAATGGATACAGGCCGATAATTATTAACTAGACATTCATCCCCTGATTTAAAAAGTGGTACAACTCGTGCCTTTTTCCAGTCATCTGCACAAGTACATGAAGATATAGAATAGTTGAAAATATATGCAAGAATATCACATACACTGTTTGATGAAAGTTTTAGAAGTTTGACAGAGATACCATCCAAACCTGTTGCCTTTGATGCAGACATACATTTTATCTCATTTTCAATAAATTCTGCAGTTATACCTGGTATTGTATAAGAATTTTTAGGCATTTGTTCTTCAACTGTAGGTAAAGTGTCATCAAAATGTTTTCCTAGCTCATGACCAATGTTACAAAAGTAATTATTAAAACATTCGGCAATATCCTTTGTATCTTTAAAAATTACGTTATTGTCCTTAAGAAATGTACAGTTTGTATTCGTTTTCTTAGATGGTAAGAATTGCCTAAGTTTGTCCCACATGTCCTTGGGCTTATCAATACACTTATGATATAGAAATCATGTTAAATGACATAACCTCTTATCAATACACTTATGATATAGAAATCATGTTAAATGACATAACCTCTTATCAATACACTTATAGAAATCATGTCAAATGACATAACCTCTTATCAATACACTTATAGAAATCATATCAAATGACATAACCTCTTATCAATACACTTATAGAAATCATTTTAAATGACATAACCTCTTATCAATACATTTATGATATAGAAATCATGTTAAATGACATAACCTCTTATCAATACACTTATAGAAATCATGTCAAATGACATAACCTCTTATCAATACACTTATAGAAATCATATCAAATGACATAACCTCTTATCAATACACTTATAGAAATCATTTTAAATGACATAACCTCTTATCAATACATTTATGATATAGAAATCATGTTAAATGACATAACCTCTTATCAATACACTTATAGAAATCATGTCAAATGACATAACCTCTTATCAATACACTTATAGAAATCATATCAAATGACATAACCTCTTATCAATACACTTATAGAAATCATGTTAAATGACATAACCTCTTATCAATACACTTATGATATAGAAATCATGTCAAATGACATAACCTCTTATCAATGCACTTATAGAAATCATGTCAAATGACATAACCTCTTATCAATACACTTATAGAAATCATGTCAAATGACATAACCTCTTATCAATACACTTATAGAAACCATATCAAATGACATAACCTCTTATCAATACACTTATGATATAGAAATCATGTTAAATGATATAACCTCTTATCAATACACTTATAGAAATCATGTTAAATGACATAACCTCTTATCAATACACTTATAGAAATCATGTCAAATAACATAACCTCTTATCAATACACTTATGATATAGAAATCATGTCAAATGACATAACCTCTTATCAATACACTTATGATATAGAAATCATGTCAAATGACATAACCTCTTATCAATACACTTATAGAAATCATGTCAAATGACATAACCTCTTATCAATACACTTATAGAAATCATGTCAAATGACATAACCTCTTATCAAAACACTTATAGAAATCATGTCAAATGACATAACATCTTATCAATACACTTAGGATATAGAAATCATGTTAAATGATATAACCTCTTATCAATACACTTATAGAAATCATATCAAATGACATAACCTCTTATCAATACACTTATAGAAATCATATCAAATGACATAACCTCTTATTGATACACTTATGATATAGAAATCATATCAAATGACATAACCTCTTATCAATACACTTATGATATAGAAATCATGTCAAATGACATAACCTCTTATCAATACACTTATGATATAGAAATAATGTCAAATGACATAACCTCTTATCAATACACTTATGATATAGAAATCATGTCAAATGACATAACCTCTTATCAATACACTTATAGAAATCAGAAATCATATCAAATGACATAACCTCTTATCAATACACTTATAGAAATCATGTTAAATGACATAACCTCTTATCAATACACTTATAGAAATCATGTCAAATGACATAACCTCTCATCAATACACTTATAGAAATCATGTTAAATGACATAACCTCTTATCAATACACTTATAGAAATCATATCAAATGACATAACCTCTTATCAATACACTTAGGATATAGAAATCATGTTAAATGATATAACCTCTTATCAATACACTTAGGATATAGAAATCATGTTAAATGATATAACCTCTTATCAATACACTTATGATATAGAAATCATGTTAAATGATATAATTTCTCTATGAATACACTTATGATATAGAACTCATGTTAAATGACATAATTTCTTTATGAATACATTTATGATATGGAAATCATGTTAAATGACATAATTTCTTTATGAATACATTTATGATATAGAACTCATGTTAAATGACATAATTTCTTTATGAATACATTTATGATATGGAAATCATGTTAAATGACATAATTTCTTTATGCATACATTTATGATATGGAAATCATGTTAAATGACATAATTTCTTTATGCATACATTTATGATATGGAAATCATGTTAAATGACATAATTTCTTTATGAATACATTTATGATATGGAAATCATGTTAAATGACATAATTTCTTTATGCATACATTTATGATATGGAAATCATGTTAAATGACATAATTTCTTTATGCATACATTTATGATATGGAAATCATGTTAAATGACATAATTTCTTTATGAATACATTTATGATATGGAAATCATGTTAAATGACATAATTTCTTTATGAATACATTTATGATATGGAAATCATGTTAAATGACTTAATTTCTTTATGAATACATTTATGATGTGTAAATCATGTTAAATGATATAATTTCTTTATGAATACATTTATGATGTGTAAATCATGTTAAATGATATAATTTCTCTTTGAATACACTTTAAGATATGGAAATCATGTTAAATGACACAATTTCTTTATGAATATGTTTACATGATATGAAAATCATGTTAAATGACATGGTTTCTTTATTAATACACCTATGAAAAAGAAAGAAATTGAATAAATTTGGGGAAATCCTTTTTCCACTGCTAATCGATATACCGGTTATACACTGCTTAAATTATTTCATTCAATATTATTTACTTGTTCTCAAATTCAATGCAATAATCTCCTAAAAACCTCATTTCATTAAGATCTGATAATAACTGTCTTTCATATGCGATGAATGAATCAGACACGTGAACTAAGGCGCTGTATAGGTCAAACACGTGGAGTGAGGCGCCGTATAGGTCAGATATGTGAACTGAGGCGCTATATAGGTCCGACACGTGGACTGAGGTGATGTATAAGTCCGACACGTGGACTGAGACGCCTTATAAGTCAGACACGTGAACTGAGGAGCTGAATAAGTCAGACACGTGGACTGAGGTGTTGTATAAGTCAGACACGTGAACTGAGGAGCTGAATAAGTCAGACACGTGGACTGAGGAGCTGTATAGGTCAAACACGCGCACTGAGGCGCCCTATAGGTCAGACATGTGAATTGAGGCGCTGAATAAGTCAGACACGTGGACTGAGGCGCCATATAAGTCAGACACGTGAACTGAGGCGCTGTATAGGTAAGACACGTGGACTGAGGCACCATATATGTCAGATACGTGGACTGGGGTGCTGAATAAGTCAGACACATGGACTGAGTCGCTGAATAAGTCAGACACGTGGACTGAGGTGTTGTATAAGTCAGACACGTGAACTGAGGCGCTATATAGGTCCGACACGTGGACTGAGGCGCTGTATAGGTCCGACACGTGAACTGAGGCGCTGTATAGGTCAGACACGTGAACCGAGGCGCTGTATAGGTCAAAGACGTGAACTGAGGCGCTATATAGGTCAGACACGTGAACTGAGGCGCTGAATAGGTCAAACACGTGAACTGAGGCGCTGTATAGGTCAGACACGTGGACTGAGGTGCTATGCTATATAGGTCAGACACGTGAACTGAGGCGCTGTATAAGTCAGATACGTTAACTGAGGCGCTATATAGGTCAGATATGTGAACTGAGGCGCTGTATAGGTCAAAGACGTGAACTGAGGTGCTGTATAGGTAAGACACGTGAACTGAGGCGCTGTATAGGTAAGACACATGGACTGAGGCGCTATGCTATATAGGTCAGACAAGTGGACTGGGGCGCTGTATAGGTAAGACACGTGGACTAAGGCGCTGTATAGGTAAGACACGTGAACTGAGGCGTTATAAATGTCAGAACCGTGAACCGAGGAGCTGTATAGGTCAAGCACGTGAACTGAGGCGCTGTATAGGTAAGACACGTGGACTAAGGCGCTATTTAGGTCAGATATGTGGACTAAGGCGCTGTATAGGTAAGACACATGAACTGAGGCGCTGTATAAGTCAGACACTTGGACTGAGGCGCTGTAAAAGGCACACACGTGGTTTAAGATGATGTATAAGCCCGACACCTAGGCTGAGGATTTGTGTATGTTAGTTAAAGTTTGTGTACTAGTAACTCAGACACGTGGATTGAGACGCCCTTTTACAAACACTCGTATGACTAAGATCAAATTTAGAACCACTTTAATTTCTTTTTTATCCCGTCTCTTGCATATCTTCTGAATTAGTAAAATATTATTAGTATTATATAAAGTATTTCCATGGTTGATAAAATCTATATACTAACCTTGTTATGTGCATTAATTGGGGAACAAATTATTTTAGTCGTGAGATATTTTCTTATAAGTTTTTTTTCTTCAAATTACAGTTATATTTGTATGAAGTATTGCTGACTAAACGAGCTAAGGGTAATGCAAGGCACAATTGTTTTTTTTATGAATTGTGTGATTCAATTGTACAAATTTGTTCAAAATATTATCCATATCTAAGAAATCGCTTTGAATGACTTTGTTTCTAGCATCGAGAAAAGAGGAGTAAGCGTGTATTTGCAAAAGATGTCGAACTTTCGGAGCGGAGACCTTTACTCTGTAACTTGCAAATTGTCAATGTCTTCTCTTGAATTACTGATCTCTTAATTGCTAAGATGTTGACGGCTCGGAAGTACACAGAAGGCTATTATATGGTTGGTTCATTGATACTCTTTGTATTGTACAGTATCTATTGTTTTCATTTTCAACTAAATTTGAATTTATTTCTGATTGAATTTTTTCTTCAGGACTTCCTGCTTGTCGTTAGAGGCGACTAAATGGGACGGTCCTTCGAATGAGACCGCAAAAACCGAGGTTCCATGTCACAGCAGGTGTGACACAATAAAGACCCCCCCCCCCCCTCCTGCTCAAAGGCCGTAAGAGCCGAGCATAAGCCTAAATTTTGCAGACCTTCACCGGCAGTGGTGACGTCTCAGACCCGTACCGAGGGGGGGGGGGGGGGTGCGGGGGTGCAAACGCACCCCCCTGTGAAAACCATTAAGCACTATTAAAGTCGGCTGTGTAAATCATCAAGCACTATTAAAATCAAATATTTTCTAAAATCCCTAGCTTTTACTTTCACAGTAAGGAATATCACGAAATAAATTCAATATATATTGCCTATGCGATGACCAATTTTAGTATGTTTCCCCTTTCATATTTATGAGTATTAAATAAGTAAATAAAAAGCAAAAATTGCATCCAGGATAGAGCATTTTTACACTTATTTTACTCTATTTCGCTTCTGCTTCCGGGGGGCTTCGCCCCCAGGACCCTCCACCGGGCTTCGCCCTGGACCCGCTTGGGGACCTTAAGCAGCCCCCAAACCGCTCGCCGTAAATTTATGCACCCCCCATTGAAAAAGTCTGGGTACGGGCCTGCGTCTCCATATGAGTGAAAGATTCTCGAGCGGGACGTTAAACTATATTCAATCCACAATCTTCTTCTCCTGAACCACTGGACCAAGTTCAGCCAAACTTGGCACAGATAACAAACCCTCAGATAAAGTGGGACTTGAGTTCAGAATCAAAGTTAACGCATGGATATAGAGAATAAGAGGCCCACAAGCCTTATCAGCCACCAGAGTATTTGTTAAAAGTATCATTAGCCCCAAAGGCTACATCTTCGCTACCCAAGGGTGACACTCCACGGTGTTTCTCTTTTAGAACAATTTTCCTGTTTTGCATCTCTCAGCTAAAGTTGTCTGATATCAAGCAGCAGTATAAAACAAGATGTGATCTTAAAATATAAATCCCCCCACCCCCCACGAATGCGTTCGTACTGATAAAAGACTTTAGATAATTTGTTATATTAACTCTATATATGAGTATTTTAGAAACTTCCTCTTTTCAAAAACCTGGGATTGCAAAATTCACGATTATGGTACTAGCATCCTTTTCTGCTTTTTTGCTTACCTATGCATTTAGTTTTTATACAGTATCAAGATAAAAGAAATCTTTCAAATGATAAAGATGTCTATAACAAGCTATGATTATAATCTGTCGATTATAAAGTCTCTCAAACGAAGCATATATAAATGTGGGCTTTTTCTGAGTATTGATATTTCTCCTCTTTTTTAAAATAACTCCCTTGCACAAAATCCATTTCAATTGTAATTTCGCCTAAAATATCTACATGTAGATCACAAAGACCCTGATTTTGAAAATGTTAAATAAAATTCCTTTGTTTCCTATAGTAAAACTGGTGTTATTTGACCTTCGTCCTAGTTTGTAGGTCATAACATCCTCTCATAATTTCCGAAGATTTTAAGTCTCTATCAGTCTATGTCAGAAAAAAATATGATCAAGGTCACTGGATCGCTTGACTTTGATACTAGTTTGTAGGTCCTGTCATCCTCTCGTTATTTCTAAAGACCCCAGGTCCCTATGATACCCGGTTCTTAAGCTATATCCATTTTTGTTCCAGAAAGAGGTCAATGTCTCTAGAATTACTTGACATTCATACTAGTTTGTAAGTCTCGTCTTTTATCATTTCTGAAGACTCCATGTGTCTATCGGTGGTAGTTATAAAGTAATATGTGATTGAGGTGTTTTTTTTATCAAGCTTAGAGGGCAAAGTCACTGGATCCATATATGCTAGTTTGTAGGTCACAAAATCCTCTTCTCATTTCTGAAGATTTCGTGTCTCTATCGGTTCTGGATCTAAAGTGATAAGAGGTTTTTTTAATCAAGGCCATGTCTCTATCAATTTCGGTTATTCAGTTCTTATGTTCAATGTCAGAGGTCAAGGTCACTGGACTCACTTGATCTTGATACTACTAATTTGTAGATCCCAACATCGTTTCTGAATATGTCATATCAGACACGGTTCTGAGGTCATACCAAATCTATACTTGAAGGCGCGCGGTAGGTCACAGGAGTCATCTGATCTTGATAAAATTTGCATTTCTGCAGCTCCCATGTCCCTATCAATATCAATTCTAAAGTTTTTATTATCAAGGTCATTGGAGTCATTTGACCTTGAATCCCATTATCCTTTCTGAACATCCCACGTCTGTAACACACCTGATTCGGAAGTTATGCCAATTTTATATTCCAAGGTCAAGAGGTCAGTGTTACTGGAGTCATTTGACCTTCATACGTGTTTGTATGTTCTTATCGCATTACTTCCTGTGAGGACTGGAAGTGACGAGAAATTGTCAGACCAATATCATGGAATCTACACTCTCTGAAACATTCTATTATCCCACTTGAACGTTGAACGCAAGGTAAACGCACTCAGAGTGAACGCTGAACACAATTTGGTGAACGGTGAGCGCACGGTGAACGCAAAATGGTCCATTCATTCGAAATATTTCGCATTTCCCCCTTGGATTGTACTTTTATAATCAATTAGGGAATATATGTATATGAATACATCTGTTCATTTTTGTGCAAGTACTGGATGTATATTTCTCATCAAATGATCGTAAATTTCACCTCAATGCACGCAGCAATCATGCACAAACAAAAGAAAATTTCTTATGTACATTGTTTACAATATTACATGTACATACACATGTAAATAGTTATATATTGAAAGTAGAAAGAAAATATTCTATGATATCTAGAATTCAATCATAAATATTGTTGCGTCATCTCGGTAAACACTACATGTATTACATTTTGACTTGAGATACGTATTATTTAATTTTTTTAATGCATGAGTATATACAATGTATGTGAAATAAAGATTGTCTAGTAATTACATGTAGCTAAGAAATTACAGGTGTACATGCATGGCGTCAAAATTTACGAGCATTGAAATTATTGAAAAGATACACTTAAAGTTTTGTAAATTATTATTACATGTAAGTCATTTACTCCAAATTATATGATTTTTGGTGAGTTAGGTCGACCAACATTATATTTACATACAAAATATCAAGAATTGTTAGTTTTTTGGTGTCGGGTGATGCATGGGGAAAATGAAAAATATTGTGTATGTTATATAAATTTCTTGTACATAACTTTCACAAGGAATGTCAACCAAAATGGTTTTTGAATTTAAAGAAAATATTATTTGACTGTGGAATGTCTAGCTGTTTTGAATCCGCTACCGCTTCTGCGAGTACGCGAGCGGATCTAACATCTAACTTTGATTAGACCGGTGGAATGTCTAATGTATTGTACAGTAGACATATAATAATAATGTATTGTATAATGTTGACAAAATGAATACTAACTGGATTATCTGTCATGTTAAACAAAGGTTGAAAGATCAGTTTATTCAAGACTGGGTATCTAAATGTAACGTATTTTCTAAAGGTATAACTTACAGACTCTTTTAAATGTCAAAAATATATATTGTCGAATATGTCAATACATAAACAACGTATATTAACCAGGTTTAGAACTATAAATAAATTACCTATAGAAACGGGAAGGTGGCTAGATATAGATAAAACAAAAATGTAATATTTGCTGTTCTGATATTGGAGATGAGATGCATTATATTCTTATGTGTCCTGCTTTAAATGATATTAGGCAACATTATATACCAGAAAGATTTCATACTAGACCTACTGTTATATAAAATTTCATGATCTATTTGCAACCAAAACTAAAAAATTACTTTTAAAATTGTGTAAATACATACAATTATTTACCGAGAGGGTAAACCCTTCGAGTTAAATGTATATATAGTCTATTATTGTACTTACTTCTTATCAAGATTGTGATATATATTTATATATACATATAATATACATCACAAGATATTGAACATACATCACAAGATGTTGAACATACATCACAAGATATTGAACATACATCACAAGATATTGAACATACATCACGAGATTATCGAACATACATCATAAGATTATCGAACATACATCATAAGATTATCGAATATACATCACAAGATATTGAACATACATAACAAGATATAGAATATACATCGCAAGATATTGAACATACATCGTAAGATTATTGAATACATGTATACTTACTTACTTAGTCCTCTTCGTGCTGGTCAGCACATAAGGCCGTCACCAGAGACTTCCATGTTGGTCTGTCTTTCGCCCATTTCTGGACCTGTCCCCAACTCCAGTTGTTATCTTTCATTTCTTTCTCCACCGATCTTCTCCAGATCTCTCTTGGTCTTCCTCTCTTTCTCTTGCCAGTTGGTGACCATTTCAAAGCAACCCTTGGGATGGAATTTGGGTACATTCTGCATACATGTCCTATCCACAGCCATTTTCTCTTTCTGATCGTCTGGGATAGAGGAGTGGTGTTTGTCCTTTTGTACAGTTCGTCATTTGAGATGGTGTTAGGCCAGAAGATGCGCAATATTCTGCGGAGACATCGGGTCTGAAATACATCCAGCTTGTTGGAAATAGACTTGGTTACTTAATTTCCAAGATTCAGCACCATATAGTAGGACCCCAAGCACGTTGCTCTTGAATAGAGCAACGTTTTATACGCCATAAGCGAATGAGAAATAAAAATATATATTAAAAAAAAGATTACATGCAATTAAAAACACACAAGGAGTTAAAATAAATAGATTAAACAAACAACACAGGTTGTATAGGTACCTAGTGTTGACACCTGGAAGAAGGTTTATTCATACAGAGGTTTTGCGTAATTCACTTTATTGGAAATGCATTTATAGAATATCGAACCTGAGGAGATAATCCCAGAATGAATGTACGTACAAAATAAATAGTGTCACTTTGAAATTACATTTAGATTGTGCAATTGTTGTATATTTTTTATGCGGATAAAACTTTTTATCGTTCTTCGCTACATATGTACGTGTTTAAGGGTTGAATTCATAACTGTGGACTCTTACATTCTCTCATTCAGACCCCCCCCCCCCCAACCCACTTTTTAACCAAACAATAGTTATGTTTTGTAATATAATAAAAATGATTTATTCTATTATTTGATATTGGTGAGTGATCTGCAATTTTCTTTGAGTTTACACAGTTGATAATCTTGACATTTGTACTTTATGATTTGAATTTCTGATATAATAAGGAAGTTTACTTTCCCTCTTACTCACACGTTCCTTTTTTCATGTTTGTTTTGCCACCCTCTTACGCACACGTTCCTTTTTTCATGTTTGTATGAAGATCGACCCTTTCACCTTGGTGTTTCGAATGACAATGAACAGTGACCACATGGTGAACGCAAAACGGAGAGAGCACGGTAAACGCACAGTGAGCGAACGGTAAACGCACAGTGAGCGCACGGTAAACACACAGTGAGCGCACGGTAAACGCACAGTGAGCGCACGGTAAACGCACAGTGAGCGAACGGTAAAATGGTTAAGCAGAACGTTATAGGAACTGATGAACTGTTGATTACCGAGTGGTCAACATGGAAATGTCTTTTTGAATTACTTAATTTCTCAAATAATTTAATTTACTGTTATTTCAAAATGCTACTCTTATTATTTCTCTCAACTGTGTGAATACAAGGATGACGGTTGTCTTGTATGTTAATTTATGTTTTAAAAGGCTACAAACAGAAATAAAAATAATTACAGACCAATTTAATGAATAGTTTAAGAAAGATTAATTATTGATATGTAAAGCACGGATATATCTACACAAAACAACCGTACCTTTTCGAAGCATTCATTTGAATAATTTAAATGTCCCAATATAAGAAACAAATGGTACAAAGGGTTGATTAAACATATTACAGCGCTTAGTTGTTACGTACCTGTGCTCTGTAAGTTTCGATACTGGAGAAAATGCCTTATTTGCGCTTTATTTCCTTTTTGTGTTTTTTTATGATTTGCCGTGATTCGTCGTCAACACCTGCACAAGCAAACAACAACAATTGTCCCGGGAACAGCTGCAACAACGGCAACAACGGCAATAACCAAGCTACCACGCAAGCCTCTAACCAAGCTGCTGCTACTACTGCTAGTAGTAGCAATGTTTATACGCGGGTGTATTCCACGGCTCCGGAGATGACAACGTTCATCGAGGATACATTCACGAAATCGACAGCGGATTACAACACGCTAATTTTTCCGAGAAGTGATTTTACTGAGACAATCAAAGTAGATATTGGCTTCAGTTTGACATCAATCACCGACTTTGATGAGGTGGCTGGGACTTTGGAGGTGATTGGGGTACTTACTATAACATGGTATGATCAGCTGGTGGACAATGCTTATGACGAAGATGACCATGGAGGCTTCACGGAAACTACTATTCCTAATGGGTATTTATGGAAACCGCCAGTCTCCCTTTTCAATTCTGCGTCAGCTATTGTTCCCGTTGGAGATACTTCAAATTATGTTCGAATGTACAGGATAACGAATTCATCTCAAGAATACTACGGATACGGTCTGATGGAATGGAAACCCGGGGTGGTGACAAAAACTGGATGTGTAGTGGACGTGGGGTTCTTTCCGTTTGATAAGCAATCTTGTAACATTACATTTACTCACTGGGGTTTCACTGACCAGGAGGTAAAATTTGAACCATCCGCAACAACCTTAGATTTAACGGATTATGTGGCATCAGACGAATGGACTCTTACTAGTACAAAACTTATCGAAGAAACGGTGGACAGTGGATCGTTTGTGAAAATGGAAATTTCGTTATCAAGAAAACCCACCTACTACTTAGTCAACTTCTTCTTGCCAATCATCATTCTGGGTATTCTGAACGCTCTGGTGTTTATCTTACCGTTGGAGAGTGGTGAAAGAGTTGGATACTCCGTGACTTCTTTCTTGACCTTTGCAGTATATCTGTCGCTAATTGCCGAAGGAATGCCGAGAACTTCCGAGCCCATGGCGATTCTCAGTTATTATTTAATGTCGATGGTCGTTGTTAGCGCAGTGGCAACTATCATAACAATTTTCACTCTTCGTGTTTACCTAAAAGATGAAGACGACCGGGTACCAACCCCAATCGCCCTCTTTATAGCCTGTCTTAACTGTCTGGTCTGCACGAAGGAAGACGAGGATGAAGACGAGACGCCATTGTTGAAGTCTGACGAACTGGCATTGGAGACAATGAGAGGGAGGTCGGGGAAGGGATCTCGGTCTCAAATTGAGGAAACTGCGAGTAATTCCAGCGATGAACCACCCGAAAATCGATATGACGTCGACTGGAAACTTGTGGCGGGTACACTGGACATGTTTTCTTTTCTTGCTATCCTGGGAGGTAGTGTGGCCATCGCGGTCATGTTTTTGGTTCCATTAGCTGCTCAAATGTAATATCACAACTTTCTGTTTACATTTAGGGTTTTGTCTGAGTTTATTGTGCTTATATAAAACATTGCAAACATGTTCTGTAAACATGTGCCATGTTTAGATCGTAAAACTGGAAAAAAAAATGAATGATTATTTGATATTCAAACCATATTTTTGTTGGACTTGGCTTTATTGGGTATTTACCATATATCATACATGTAGTAATCAATGGCTTACTTGTCAAATTTTGATTACTTAATGTCCAACAAATAATATACGATATGCATTAGGTTGACAACGTACAAAACCTCAGTGATTTATACCGATCATTGTTGTATATACTTTTTTTAAATGTCAAATTTGCGATTTAAGGAAATTCGCCGCACAAATGATGTAAATTTAGTAAAGAAAAATATTTCAATATTTTCTAATTCTATGTTGCAATTTTTATGGTGTCTTTCAAATTGGGATTGTATTAGAGGGGATGCAAAGATAAGAAGTTGTGATTTTCTTTGTAAGGAGCCAAAAGCGTGACTCCGCGGTAGTGATCGTAATTATGATCAAGTTCCCAGGTTTAAAGATGTGGCATGATATATAAGATAAAGACTTCTAATTAAAATCACAGACCAATGTTCAGTTAATTTTAAAGTGTATTTGCTCATCTGTGAACCTAACAGTATGACAATGTAATTGGCACTTTGTCGGGAAATTAGTCTTCAAAGACTTTAATTTGAAACATTTAAACTCCTATCCTGAGCAATGGCTGTCCCGGTATACAGTGAAGAGACAAAGACAAAGGTTTATTCTCATAAACTGACAGATTGTACAGTGTAGAGACCAGTTACGCGTGTTCTGTATTGTATTGTATTGTATTGTATTGTATTGTTTATTGACCAAGAACCATACAGTTCATAGGTATAAATTATATACAACAACTTAACTTATACAATGAAATGATAACAGAACATAATATATCATACTGATGTACATGGACAGGATAGAATAGATACTGAGGATAATCTTATAATAACTGAGATCCAATAGATGAACATTTATATAGGCATTTACCAAGTTTACATAATTCCGTAATATTTCCAGTTGATAATAGTTTTCTTCTGTGTTCTTTAGATTGTGTAGACTTTGCTACCAAATCTCAGAACGGACATTTTACTAGCACATACATTGTACTGCATACTCAAATATCAGAACGGGTATTTCACTAGCATATACATTGTACTGCATACTCAAATCTCAGAGCGAACATTTTACTAGCATTCTACATTGTACTGTACTGCATACTCAAATCTCAGAGCGAACATTTTACTAGCATACTACATTGTACTGTACTGCATACTCAAATCTCAGAGCGAACATTTTACTAGCATTCTACATTGTACTGTACTGCATACTCAAATCTCAGAGCGGACATTTTACTTGTATTGCTGGTAACCCAACGTTACATCTGTAAAATTTAGATTGTATTATTTTTCTATTAACAATTTTCCCTTGACAAACTGCCAAGTTTATACATTCAGCTTATATTTACAGACATTCTTTGATTTACAGAAAACACCATGTGTAA
The DNA here is from genome assembly GCF_947568905.1 of Ostrea edulis. Classification (NCBI taxonomy): domain Eukaryota; kingdom Metazoa; phylum Mollusca; class Bivalvia; order Ostreida; family Ostreidae; genus Ostrea; species Ostrea edulis. The sequence continues at coordinate 93,008,733 of NC_079165.1, read as the reverse complement.
TTATTATATTTGCATTGTTATTATTTCCGTATATCACAGTGAGATTTACGTGTAGGTCCGATGGGTGTTTTTAATTCGCATTTAATTATACGAAATGTTGTATGTATGATAACACATGTAGCTATAATAAATCACATACTAACTTACTTACACATAATATAGTTGAATACGTGCATACGTGAGAATAAACGAAGTACAATATCTGACAATAAGCTTACTCGGAGAGCTCATATATAGAGGATGTTGTCGCAAATACATAAATAACCAAATTATATCACAAAAAGAACTTACATGGACCAGTTCAGAATAATCGTAAGAATATTTCTTTTCTCTGTTAAAACACAATCGTTTTAAGTGTCTTCTAGAAGACAGCAAGTGACACCATCAGGATCAGTCTGTGGATCCATGCCTGTGCCTAATCTTCACGAAGTCAACCTGCTCTTTAATGACATGTTTACAAAGCAATCTGATTTTCTCTCAAGAAGACCAGTTGGAAACGATTAAAATGAACATGAAATTTGCAATATATTCTTTTGAAAAATACATATTCGGGGCGTCGTGGTGGGTGGTAGGATAGACTGGTACCCTGTTGACCTCCCTTCTCTCGTGTGTGTAGCACCAATCAGCGGGGAACCAGTTCAGTGGTGGAAAATACACTGGGCAAGTTCTTTTTTCTACTTGAACTTTGACAGTTTCAGTTTATTATCTACATGGTTTCTCTCTTTATGAAACTTGACATTTATTGCATAAATGAAAACTAAGTCTTTCCTCTTTACAGTATATGGAGAAAGGTCATCTGTGAGAATGGTCATTTTCTTTAGATAAAATGGATAACTGATGAAACTTGGTAGATACTACATGTACTGCTCATACAGCATTGGTCATTCTATGCGCTTTATATCAAATGGAATTTTGCTCTTAAATTGGCACATGTAAATGTGTTATACTCAGACTATTTCTAATAAAATAATTAAACTAAAAAATTGTGTTATTACATGTATTATCAATAATGTTGTTAATGTTGATAAATATCAACAGTATGGCGCTTTCATTTCGACGGCCGCGGGTTTTCAGATAAGAAAAATATGAAAGAAAACAAAACCATAATGATTTTAACAGCCTCTCTATAAAACCTGTAAACAAATCGAATTCTGAATAAATTTGCTTGATGCGGTCATTCTTGAAAGATGCTGAATTGTTGATAAACAATCAACTCATCTAAATCTCTACTGCTCTTTTTTCGCTTATTTAATTCAAATTTAATCTAATAATTTTTTTGTTACTCCGATATTCCCTTACAACATTCTAATGAAAATATACAATTACTGATTTTTTATGAGGTCTGCTCATGACTATATGGACTTAGACAGGCATTAGTTAACCAAAGCCGAAGGCCTAGGTCAATCAATACCTGACTAGGTCCTTATAATATTACAATGTAAGTGGACCGAATGAAAAGTCAGTAACTGCTTTATTGAATGAGCGGGAATTTTACAACAGTTTGCACAATATTTTCCTAATTACTTAAACAAATAAAAACGTGTATTGCAACACATTATAAACAATCATATTTCAACAGGCAAAACCTAGAAACTGTACCAGTAATGAAATCTATTCTCAAAATTTTACATTGTGATTGATAGTGATTAGACCATAATTAGCAATGTTTGGTAAAACCATTATATTTACTGATATATGCTGTAAAACGCGCAATTTGATTGGTCGATTGAAATGTCAACAAAGCTATGGTTGGTCAAGAGGGGAATACCGAATACCCCGTCCCGTCCCCAACGTTAATTTTGAGGTGAATTCATTCTGGGGGTACACACCACAGAGGATCGTCTGAACCAATCAAAGGGTATCAAAAACCCTGATCATTTAATGATATCTAAATCAGACAGATATTTTTTTGTATCAGAAATGAATCGCCTTTAGCCATCACTAATTTGTATTATACAATTAGAGTTAACTGGTCCACAATTTCGTAACTTCATCATTTTCAAAAGAGTTCCAAAATCTTAATGGGCGCACTTGTTTCATCGCCCGGGTCAAGCCGGTTCATACTTCCGGAAGCGGGCAAGTAACTTGTTTTATTTTTAAGCCGCCGGTCGACCGAAAAGTAGCCTGGATCGCCCGATAAATTTAGAGCGGGCACATGGAAAACAACATGGCGGAAAATATAGATAAACATTTTCTAGCTCGTTATTTATCAATTTTCATTCATTAAAAAAGTTTAAATTTCAATTAGCAAAAAGTAGTGAGTTAAGAGGTAAGTTTATTGACATTTTTGTTTCCGAATGCTGAATGATACGATCAACACCTCTTCTCTGTGGAAGTTACAGCCCAGTCTGCAGTGTTTGTGAACAAAATGTTTGAATATAAAACTGATTATCAATTATGATTTTTAAACTTGCATGGGTTACATTTTATGAAATCTGTTATGCAGATGTTCTTCGAAAAATACATAACTTTTGTTTTTACATTTTGATATATATTCGGCCGATTTCCCACTCGTTTCGCAAGACAAACCGGGTCAAAACGTCACGTGATAAAAGTGAACCGGGTCGTCGCCCGGATTTCTGAAACAAGTACGCCCTATGGTTTCGACCTGGTATTGACTTTGACATACCGATATGTGATTTAAAACGTGCAATTTGATTGGTCGATAAAATGTCAGAGAATCTATGGTTGGTCAAGATGGAAATCCCGAATAAACGTTAAGGTGAACTCAATCTGAGATACAAACCAAATCAGATCGCCTGGACGAATCAGAGATCATTTCTTATCATTTGATGAAGTTTTTCTTAACAAAACAGAGAATATAAACAGTAGTAGTATAGATAACGACAAAATAGGACATTTATATAAAACTGTATGTCGTGACGTAATCGTAATCAAAATAGGACATTTATTACAAACGTCACCTGTGTGTCGTGACGTAATCGTAACTACTTGGTTATTTCCGAGGAGGACTTAAAAGAAAGTGAAACTTTGATGTGGCATTACTTGTGTTTCTAATGATATGATAAATACTATTATTGACTGATTCAATCCTTCTTTTTTTATAAAATAGATCTGTATATTCGAACCCTATCATTAACGCATTTTGAACATAGGACCGGACTGATATATATATAGGGCATTAGCTGTGAAAGTGATCTCTCTTTTTCTGAAAATCTCTCAATGGCATAGGTATTGTATATTAATGACTAATACAAACATTTATTTTGTACAAAAACAAGAGAAATCTAATAAAACTACGTTAGATAACCGCTTTTAGTGTAAAGAAATATAGGGCGAAGAATTATTGTTTTGCAAGACAATAATTATTTAATCACCAAAATGACATATCCATGTGCCGGCTTTGATGTTAAAAAGTGTTTGAAATAATTAAAAATGCTGGTGTTATTACTGAAATCTATGATACAGAGCAATTTTCATTGATTTCAATTTTTAGTGACAAAATGACAGCTATATAATGCCCAATTCATGTATTCGCAACAGCATGGTGGTTACAAGTATATAAGGAGTCGGTATATCCTACTGTCATAAATACATAGAAAGACTTATATTTAACTGGTGTAAATACATAGAAATTAGTCTTATATCTAACTGGTGTAAATACATAGAAATTAGTCTTATATCTAACTGGTGTAAATACATAGAAATTAGTCTTATATCTAACTGGTGTAAATACATAGAAATTAGTCTTATATCTAACTGGTGTAAATACATAGAAATTAGTCTTATATCTGTTAGTCCCCGAGGGTCTCCACAGCCCAGTAGCTAAGTACTTCGTTACTAGCTTGAAAATACGGATGTATATTTAATTGCTGTTATAAAATTTAGAAATTCATTTCAAAATTAAGGATTATCTCCCTCATGCATAGCTCTTATCCTTGGACGAATTTGGCTCCACTTTTTTGGCACGCTGTTTTTGGCTATAGTTAGCTCTAAAACTTCATAGTTATTTCGGATTTCAAACATTTCGGTTGAGCATCACTGAAGAGACATTATTTGTCGAAATACGCATCTGGTGCATCAAAATTGGTACCGTATAAGTTTTACATCCTACTGGTGTAAATACATAGAAATTAGTCTTATATCCTACTGGTGTAAATACATAGAAATTAGTCTCATATCCTACTGGTGTAAATACATAGAAATTAGTCTTATATCTAACTGGTGTAAATACATAGAAATTAGTCTTATATCCTACTGGTGTAAATACATAGAAATTAGTCTTATATCTAACTGGTGTAAATACATAGAAATTAGTCTCATATCCTACTGGTGTAAATACATAGAAATTAGTCTTATATCTAACTGGTGTAAATACATAGAAATTAGTCTTATATCTAACTGGTGTAAATACATAGAAATTAGTCTTATATCTAACTGGTGTAAATACATAGAAATTAGTCTTATATCTAACTGGTGTAAATACATAGAAATTAGTCTTATATCTAACTGGTGTAAATACATAGAAATTAGTCTCATATCTAGCTGGTGTAAATACATAGAAATTAGTCTCATATCCTACTGGTGTAAATACATACAAATAGCTTTGGATGAAACGTGTGGGTTGTGGCTTTTATTCCATTAACGGTATGAAAAATTACCATTTTCAGTGTAAGAATAAAATATTTGAAAATTACAGTTTGGGAAAAATGAATCTTCTTGATTCTAGAATTTACTCAAATTCAGAGAAATTGGATAAGGTTTAAATGTGAAATAATTGAATGCTGTCGATTGTAGTCTTTTTACTTTTGATATGCACCAAATATGATATATAATCTCCTCCTTGTGTCCAGCACTGGGGGCCACGAAAATCCAATACCGCGTCAATACACTTCACTTCACTGCTATACAACAGGGAGACAATGAAAGGAAATATTTTGAATGCTCCATTGTTAGCCAGAAAACATTGAAAAGTTTCAGTACTTTTCATGGATGATGACTTTAAAATAACTGAATTATTTGAAGACTTTCTTGTATAAGCTTATCATTACGGCTGAAGGTGTCCGATAATGGGGGATCTTCTACCCATTCTCTTCATTCTTTGTATTGGTTTTGATGTCGGTTCCAGTCTCACTGCTGATCATGTATGGAGTTGGATAAACGACACCTTCTGTTCTACAAGTACGTGTACTTACCGGCAGGAAATTTTCCCACGAGATGCCTTGTCGGACACTATCTATGTGGACATGGAATTGAGCTTGATTTCGTTAAGTGATTTTGATGAAGTTGCTGGTCATCTGGAACTAGTTGGAACACTTCGTATCAAATGGACAGATGATATTGTTCTTGACCCTTACTTGACCGCTTCATCTTTAAATCCTCCAACGTACTCATTCACAGATGTTCTGATACCACAGGATGAAGTATGGAAGCCTCCTATCACGGTTTTCAATTCAGTGAATGCTTTAAATTCGGTGGGGGATTCTAACTATTATGTGAGAATTACAGTGTTGAGCTCAGGAGCAAAGGCAGACATGGAGTGGTTTCCGGGAATTGTGACAAGAACTGCCTGCAGCGTGGACGTATCAAACTACCCGTGGGATATCCAAAGCTGTGATGTTGTATTCACTCCTTGGGGGTATCAACCAACGGAAATAACCTTTAACCTGTCGTCCACTGCTGTCGACACATCGAAATTTCAAGGTAGCGACATATGGGAAATAAAATCTTCTACTGGTGTCCAAGAGGCCAAAGGAAACTCGAGTTTTGCTAAATATACTTTGCAACTCGCAAGAAAACCTAGTTTTTTTCTTAAATACATCGTTTTACCCATCGAACTTCTTTCTTTTCTGAATTTGATGGTATTTGTATTACCTGCCGATTCCGGTGAAAGGGTAGGGTATTCTGTTACGGTATTTCTGACTCTCGCTGTTTACGTCACCATTATATCAGATAATCTTCCGAAAACATCGAGTCCCATGTCCATCTTTGCTTACTTCTTGATCACCATGCTGATGATGAGTGCTTTCATCTGTTTCGTGACTATAATATCTCTACGCATCTACATCCGCACCGATGAAGATCCGGTGCCAAAATGGTTGAAACGATTGGTAGCCGTTGTGCAATGTCGCTGTTGTTGCAAGAAAGAGACAGAGGAAGTAGAACAAACAGATTTAAAAAAGCCCCCAACTTCGAAATCCAAGGTCATCGTGGTGGATTCTGGAAGTCCAGCAGGCAGGTGGGCAAAACTTAGGGAACAGGTCACACACAGAAATGGAAACATTAACCAGAAAGTTCGAGTCATTGATGAACCCAGCGACAGCGAGGACTCTGCTGCAAGTGACGATGAAACGGAAGACGATGAAGAAATGGAGTGGTCAGACGTCGGCAAAGCTGTTGATCTTTTCTTTCTATTTCTGTTCTTTATCCTCATCGCGTTGATCTCCGTCGCCTTTCTAGTTCCTCTTGCTTCTACCCGGATGTGATATTTCATTTACCCGGATGTGATATTTCATTTACCCGGATGGAATATTTCATTTACCCGGATGTGATATTTCATTTAACCGGATGTGGTATTTCATTTACCCGGGTGTGATGTTTTATTTACCCGGATGTGATGTTCAATTACGTACACTTGACGAATGTAAATACACGTAGCTATAGTTCTGCTCGTTTTGATAGGTACAAGTATTTGTTTTAGTTCAAAATATCAGTGATGCCTAGTAACTCACTAACTGTAATCTGCTTAACAATTTACCGTGTGGTATTCAGATAAAATGTTTAGTATGAAACGAACATTAATCTGTGATGGTATGAGACAGTCATGCGAGATTTTTCTGTCTTGCACATCGTTGATTATGCATGATGTCCCATTTTTTCTGATTCTTCAAGTCACATTATGGAAAAATAAATTGTATTGTTTTCTTCAAATTTCTATTTGATGATAGCCTTAAGGGGAGGGGGGGGGGTCTTTGGTGGGGGGTTTTCTAGTAAAGTGTAAACCACTTTCGGATATATGCAATTATCGGCCGCAGGAGCGGGCGATCTAATTGTGAGTGTGTTAGTTAGTTTATCAAGGGTACCTGTTAAATGCGAAACGAAATGAAACACAATGAAATCTACCGAATTTTAAGATCTTGTTTCATCTGGTTCGCAATGTTATTCAAGATCTATTTCAAATTAAAGGTCAACAACGCAAATATTCAAGCTCGATTCGCCCCATGGGGATCCGGGTTAGAATAGGTCCTTCCTACCTTGTTCCTTGTCGTAAGAGGCGTTTATATGGGGCGGTCCTTCGGACTAGACCGCAAAAACCGAGGCCCCGTGTCACAGCAGGTGTAGCACGATAAAAATCCCTCTCCGCTCAAAGGCCATACGTATAGGTGTCCCTATAGCTTTATTTAATATAATACATTTTTGCTTTTACAATGACATATGTGTATATTCTCTTCTAGACATTTTGAGGACGTCCTCACTTAAAATGTTTCATTGACTAGAGAGAGAAATAGAGATAGAGAGATGGCAATGTCATAGATGGAGTGTTATAAAAAAACAAAAAACAATTTCCAATATCAGGGACTTTTCATTCAATTAATACTTTTTTATTATAAAAATAAACTGTAAAATTGACAAAGAGAATTTGAACATAAAGCATTTTGAATCGTTTTCCAAAATACACAGTGAAATTAAATAGTAGCTTTTAAACAACCAATTGACGGGTTTTTCAAACCTTTGAATAATAAGAACTTTAGGGAATTTCATCAGAGACTTAAAATGAATGCTTACTTGCGCTCTCGCTCTCTCTCTCTCTCTCTCTCTCTCTCTCTCTCTCTCTCATGTTTAATAATAATGACTAATTTAATTACGAATTAATTGGCACGAAACTGTTTTTCATTGTTTTAAATTGAAAATTGGGCGATAAATCATGCTTTGTTCTTGACCCATTGTGATTTATGTTCCATATCTGATTTTTAAAACATATACGTTTAGCCTATCGGGTGATGTTATATCAGGTATCTGGCAAGAGATCGCGTCCAAATACCTCAATCGTTCGGTTTAAGCACGATATTTTAATTCTTTTCTATGTGTTTCACAAACCGCACCATTGAGAACCAAAGTAGTCATATATCTGTTAACACCCCACACCCCCATACAAACAGTGGTTATCAAGTATATTTCAAGTTAATGGTGTCCTTAATTGCGTATATCAAACTTTTTTTTTAAAAATCTGTTTCAATCATATTTAAAATAAAACAGGCCGGATGCAAAGTACACCGCCTTCTATTACGACGGAACAGCTGGTTTAAAAAAGTATTTCATTTAACTATATTTTGAAATATTTATGTTTACCAACATTTGACCAGTATACCTGTGCTATAGATTGTTTTTATGCGAAATCCGATCAGTGTCAAGAAAGAAAAAAAGCTCGTAATGAGCCAAAAATCTTGAACCTATAAGAGAATATATTTATACTACGAGTAAAGATGTCGAAACTTCGATCAAGATAAGTATTTCGAAATATCGAGTTAATTGTCTTGAAATTGCAATCCAATACCTCGAAATCATGTGAAAAAATATTGAAATTACGAGGTATGTTTCTCGGAAATAAGATAAAAGAACTCGGAATTACGAGAAAACTAACGGCTGTTTATTACGCTTGATATTTTTGTTCTTTGGTCACGATTTAATAAAACAAAGCCTGGGAATTTTTGTAGGCGGCTGTAGTTGATGAAGTCTCCATATGCCTCCTCCCCGATTTAGGATTTTAAACTTGTTTTGCTTGTCAAGAATTTTGATTGAAAAATCAACAGCCAACTCTTCCACCCCCCACCCCCCTCTGGACCTGCCACTGAGAACTAACTTCTTTAGATTTAATTTGAGTAAAGAAAATTTCATCGATTTAAATTCCTTCTTTCATGATAACTTGAAAACTCGTGTAAATGCCTTTTTATACAGTATTACTGTTGAATAGTTGAAAGGTTCCGTGCACCAGACCATATCTGTCACTATTCTCTTTAGAGAAGTGGACAGGCATACCCTACTTCCAGTTCTCTTCGCAAAGCATCACGACGGGTGTGACCAGTCGACAGGGGATGTTCACTCCTCCTAAGCACCTGATCCCACCCCTGGTGTGTCCAAAAGTCCGTGTTTGCTCAACTCTCTATGTTGTATTGCTTGTAGGAGTTATGAGATTGATCACACTGTTCGTTATCTTCACCTTTCATGTTTTGATTCTAGAAAACGTGTAGATGCCGGTCTTATTTAGTGAGACTTTCCCCATAGTGAGAAGACACCCCATCCCTATAGCACCGGAACTTGATGGCGCGACCTTTATTCTAACAGGGCGGCACACATGTAGGGGGTGTCATCATGCACATCCATTGGAATCGGGAAAGTTTCATAAACAATTGTCAGGAAAATTTAAAAACTTTCTTTATGGATTGTGAAATAGACTTTAGTGTTCTTTTTTTTTTTTTTTTTTTTTTAAATCCAAACGATTAATGTTACGGAGTCTAATCCATCCATTTATGAATCGCTGCATGACAACATTTTTCACGCTTGTAAGGAGTGACAGTTGTTGATAGCCTGGAAAAAATATTTTGTTATTCATATCTCAAAATGGATATCGTTTGCGAAGTTGCACTGACCTTTTAAAACGAAAAACGTATATGACATTAGGGACCGGTCAATATTTATTGGGGGGGGGGGGGGGGGACCGGTGCAAAATGCAATAGGACACACATTTATTTTGACTTACATACTGATAGGACGCCAACTTTTTTATTTTCAACACTGATAGGACAGCTTTTTTTCCAAGTACATTGTATTTCAAATTTATAATTCAACTACCTCTTAAACAATAATACTGAATTGTGTGCATGCTTTATTTCATGTCCAAGTTGAATATACTAGAGACAATTTGAAATACAATACTGGACCTTTGAATTTTTTTTAAATATTAAAACAAGTAATTAAAAGTAACAAAATTAAAACTAAAGTCTAAACACATCTTTAACAATTTGATAGTTTGCCATTACAACCTACTGTATCATTGGGTCAAATGCTCTCTTAATTGTTTCATACAGAGTGTTTGGCCGTTCTTGGCACATTGATTTTGACTACGGATAACTCCGTTTACCCGATCAAGATATATGGCTCATGGAAGGTGTGACCGGTCGACAGGGGATACTTACTCCTCCTAGGCACCTGATCCCACCCCAGGTGTGTCCAGGGGACCTTGTTTGCCCAGCTCTATATTTTGTATTGATTATAGCAGTTATGATATTGATCACGTACATGAGGCAACAATTCAGTAAAAGAGTAATTTAAAACTATGCAAAATATAGCACTTTAGACAACAATTTAACAAAAAGAAAAAATAAGATGAAAATAATGAGATCCGTAGCTTCACTAAACAAATTACTGACCAAACATGAGAATTTAAACGATAGTTTCTCAGGAGCTTGAATCCCTCAGTTGATATAACTGGAGAAACAAATTTTAATTGATAGGTTTGAAGAATTAATCATGTGTGTGTGTGTGTGTGTGTGTGTGTGTATGTATGTATGTATATATATATATATATCCAAATTGTGTTTTTTAACTTTGTGTACTGTTTATTCTATTTCTTTTAATATATATATATATATATATATATATATATATATATATATATATATACACATACATATATATATATATATGATTAATTCTTCAAAATTATCAATTAAAATTTGTTTCTCCAGCATTATATATATATATATATATATATATATATATATATATATATATATATATATATATATATATACACACACACACACAAAGCACTAAAATGACCAACGACACGAAAAACCAGTCCCTTTAAATAATACTTAAAATGAAATATGTGCAGGTTTCAAGACCTCTTTTGATTTTATTTTAACCTAGGATATTAAGGATGTATGCTACAACAGAGAAAGTTGATGTAGATGAAAAGTGGAGGATACATGTATGTACAACAATATTTTGAAGTTGAAATTTTTCATATTTACTTTATTTTGTCAAAAAATACAGTTTTAGTATAAGGTAATCTGAAAAAAATTTAAAACCCCTGCTGGACTCGAACCTGCCAGTCGGTATTCTAACCTTCTGATCTACTCGTCTAGGTATTTAAATGGAAAAGGAAAAGTCCAATATTGCTGATATCGATTTTTTCATCCATGTTTTTAAAGTGATTGTGACGATGTAGAGTATTAAGTTTCTGTCAGAAATGCATGTCTACGTTCCTCGTATTACATTACTATTTTTAAAAGGATTTGATGATAAAATCAATGCAAAGCGACACAACTCAATATCACAAGAGTAGAAGAGAGCCTAGTATTTCTATTCTAAAAAGAGACCAAAAAAAATAAAGTAAAGAAAACTGTAAAATTTTAATATACATATATCTTTCTTGACTGTAAAACTACATTCATGTCAATTATTATGCAAAATATTTTCTTTTGGCACGGTTGGAATATATTTAAAGTATAACGACTTTCAACGTTAATGTCCGATCTATGATACGGTATTATATTATGATACTATAATATAATAATTTTGGGCTCGATCTTTTGTCCTGCAATGTCTTTTACTTTTAATATGATAAACATTGTATGTTGTTGTAGTTTTCATTTGTGAATCTCTCTCTCTCTCTCTCTCTCTCTCTCTCTCTCTCTCTCTCTCTCTCTCTCTCTCTCTCTCTCTGTGCGTGTGTGTGTTACGGTTGATTAATTAATAAATCGACGAAAATGACAATACAATTAGAAATTTTAAACCGCAATAAAGCCAAAAAAGTACATGTTATTACAGTCACCCGACGGACCCTATATTTTCGCCCCGGTCCTAAAAATTTTAATCGGAAAATATATTAATTTTCCGGAAAAATCTCCCTCCGGAACAGAAGCCCCAATTACTACACTCTATAAAAAAAAAAGTGGCGACTTCCGCCATTGGGGCTTCAGTGAAAACGGCTATTGTTTTATATCTGACCTTCAAAGAATGTGCTCGCCTGAAAGAGATGCATTATTCCAAAAGTCCATGGCATTTACAGATACTTTCAACCAATATCATGACTTCAGTGCAAAGGACCCGCTGGGATCCGGTCCTCAGATCAGAACCCCTTGCTTGTCGTAAACTGAGGCCCCGAGTCACAGCAGCTCTGACACGATAAAGACCCCTCCCCGATCAAAGGCCGTAAGCGCCTAAATCTAAATTTTTAGTATTAAAATTTGTATTTGTTAAATAAATACTTACCTTTATAAATTTAGATATTCACCTGCTTGCAGTCTTGTATCGGAAAAAAACCATGTAAACAAAAAAGCACCCTTCGTGACCCGCCACCTCTGACATGCTCAGAACCCAACATCCGGTATCATCTATTCTTTGACATAAAACAAAAAATTAGAAGGGGGATGAAGGGGAGGTGGGTTGGGACCTCTGATTTATAAAGGTAAGTATTTATTTAACAAATACAAATTTTAATACTAAAAATTTAGAATTTATCACAATAAATACGTTACCTTTATAAATTTAGATAAGCAGAATTCAAAGTAGAGCTGAATCCCCCTGAGATTGGCAACGAGGAGGAAAAACCACTTTTTGAGCTGAAACTAGAGGTCCAAGCGAGAACAAACTGTCACTATGAAGAGGCACAGACCTAAGATAATGGTTATAAAAGGTACTATCAGACCTCCAATAACCAGCTGACATGATTTCCGACATAGAGGAGGAATTGAAAATAGCCCAGGAGCAAGACAAGGCTCTAATTTCATGCGCCTGAACTTGAACACGAGACAAGGCTTCTGGAGATGAAGATTGGTAAGCCATCTTAACAGTCTGACAAAGCCAAGTAAAAATAGTCTTAGCCGAAATATCACTTAGACCTTTCTTAATGGGAATGAAAAGTCTAGTAGAACCAGAAGGTCTGAGCGTTGACGAAACAGAAATATATTTCTGAAGTGTACGCACTGGACATAAATCCTGATTACCTAATGATTTAGGTAGAGCAGGAATAACAATAGGTCCAGACCCTTTGTCTGATAACTGATTCTTGGCTAAGAAAGATGGATCTGTCAACAGAGTAACTGAAGAATTATCTGCAGAAAATCTGAGACAAGAATCTGCAATGGAGAAAGCATGAATCTCACTCCTTCTACGACCAGAAGCTAAAGCTAATAAAAAACAGCACTTCAAGGTCAAAAACTTAAAAGGAGCTAAAAATAAAGGTTCAAAAGGAGGAAATTGTAAAGTCCTAAGAACCAAAGCTACATGTAAATTCCAGGATGGAACCAACCTACGTTGTCTAGGTCGTTCCAAACAAAAATTCTTGACCATGAGGGACAAGAACTCATTCTTCCCAAAATCAGGACCTCCTGACAAAGCTATAGTTCTAGATAAAGCTGAACGATAGCCCTTAATAGTAGAGGGAGAGAAGCCTTTGTCTTCAAACAGATAGACTAAAAACTCAGCTAACTGTTGGACAGTAACTGCGAGAGGATCAATTTCTTTTGAACAACACCAAGAACAGAAGATGTTCCACTTAGAGTCATAAATTGCTCCTGTAGATTTTCTGACCGAACTAGAGATACGTTTGGCTGCTCTGTCAGAAAAGCCATTCTGTCTGAGAGATTCCCTGACAGTAACCATGCGTGTAGATGGAGGTTGGAAAGATTCTGATGAACTTTCCTGCCTTTGAATTGAGACAAAAGATCTTTCCTGAGAGGAAGAAGAATTGGTCTCGCACAACACAGTTGAAGAAGATCTGGAAACCACGATTGTTTTAGCCATGCTGGAGCAATAAGAATGGTCTTGCAAATTTCTACCCTGATTTTGTGTAGAATCTTGGGAAGGAGGCGAAAAGGAGGAAACATGTAAGAAAACATCCCCTTCCAATCGAAAGACATTGCATCCACTGCTAAAGCTTTGTTGTCTGGAATCGGAGAGACAAACGTTGGCAGTTTGCAATTCAGATACGTAACAAAGAGGTCTATATGAGGACGATCCCACTTGAGACAGATCTCCTGAAAGACTGCTGGATGTAACTCCCATTCTGTATTCACTGGATGCAGTGACCTTGAGAGAGCATCCACTACTAGATTCAGATTGCCAGGAACATGCCTGACTGACAAGCGAATTCCCAGGGAACGGCAAAACAACAGAATTTCTTTGCACAGAAGGTAAAGAGACTGAGAATGTGTGCCGCCCTGATTCTGCAGATAAGCAACTACTGTTGTATTGTCTGTGGCTATCATCAGAGATTGACCCTGAACAAATTGGGAAAGGTGTTTCAATGCCAGAAGAACAGCCCGCATCTCCAGTAAATTGATGTGTTCTGTCAATTGGAGACCGGACCATAGACCTGATGCCTCTCTGCCTTCCAGGGTAGCTCCCCAGCCTGTCAGAGAAGCATCTGTAAACAGGGTCATAGAAGGAACTGGGGGGTCTAGCGAGCAACCTATCATAACATTCTCTCTCACTGACCACCACAGAAGATGAGGATGCAATCTGGGAAGAATGGGAATAACAGCTTCCCACTGTTGTGAGGCTGGTACCCAAAATTCCAGAAGATACCACTGAATGGGACGGATATGAAGACGACCTAAAGGTACTATTCCATCAGAGAAATCAGAAAACCTATCAGCTGTAGAAACTGGCGAGCTGAAGCATGTTTGGCTGAAAGTAGTTGATCCAACAGATACTGAAGCTTGAGAAATTTCTCCTCTGGAGGAAGAACTATACCAAGATCTGTTCGAAAGTGTTCCCCTAGGAAAATGAAACTCTGACTGGGAACTATCTCTGACTTTTCCCAAGAAATAAGGAAACCCAGATTCAACAGAAGATGAATAACTCGATGAGTATGTTGATGAAGAAGGTTGAAAGAAAAATTCTTGATCAGAGAATCGTCTAGATATGTATGGATGAAAATGGACTGGGAGTGTAGATACGCAACCACTGTTTGAAAAAATTTTGTGAACACTAGAGGAGCAGTAGATAGGCCAAAAGGCATTGCCCTGAAGGCATATACCTTGCCCTCTCAGACAAGACGAAGAAACTTCCGATAAGCCGGAGCTATAGGGACATGAAAGTAAGCATCCGTCAGATCTAAAGAAGACGTCCACATCCCTGTATGGGGAGAGGTTCTGATCGACCTGTTGGTCTCCATTTTGAAATGTGGAATCACCAGATACTGATTCAGAAAAGAGAGGTCCAACACAGGTCTCATTTGTCCATTCTTTTTGGGTACAATAAAGAGACGAGAGTAGAACCCCCAACCTAGAGGTGGACTTACTTCTTCCAATACATTCTTTTGGAGAAGTAAAGACACTTCCTCTTGCAACAACAGATTTTTCCGCGGGTCTCTGGTCATAGAAAATTCCAGAGGAACCGCAGAGAGAGGAGACTGTTCTCGAAATTGAAGCTCTAAACCCCTCCGTAGCACAGAAAGAACCCATTTGTCCGAAATGAGACGGGACCAACGAGGAAGAAAAAGAGAGAGGCGTCCTCCCACAGGAAGATGAGGAAAGGGAAACCCTACTTCCTCGAAAAGAGTGGTTTGTGTTACAGGAGGGGGAGGCATCAAAACTGAGATTTCTTACCCTTGGCTACTTTGGGTTTTTTATTATTAGATCCAGAAGCCGATGGGAAAGAACGATGCTCATTACTACTCTTAAGATTACGTGAACCTTGCAGAGAAGAACCAGATTTAGCAGAACCTTGCGACTTACTTCTAGAAGCATCTGATTTAGAAGAACAAGAAACACGCCTAGAACTACCATTGTTGAGTTGTACATCCACTTTAACAGTAGGAGGTTCTTTGTGTAATTCCTCTTGTAATTTGCGTAAAGAGATGCCAAATAACTGCTCTTTATGAAGAGGAGAAAAAAGTAGGTTGTCTTTAAGAAACTCAGAGACGTTAGATTTTTGAAGAATCTCTTGTCTCCTGGCTAAAGAAAAATTGGCAATAGTGCCAAGATTCAAGAGCTGAGAAGTGCAAAGACATCTATCTACTTGGAGAAGAAAAGAACGAACATCATCAAATTCTTCGCCCTTGTCTTTAAGAGAGGCACCTGCAGCAGCAAGAAAGTGCTCCACATACTGTAAAGCTGCGGCAACACCCCGAAGATTGTTCTCCGACCTAGAATAAGAAGTCTGAGATAACTTGACACCCTCAGAAGACTTAGCACCAAGAAGATTGGAAAAAGACTTATCAAAAACAGGTTGAGATTTTCCCAAGGAAACATCATGAATATCAAAATACTTCATTCTAACCTTACCAGGGAAAGAAGATGTACTAAAAGCCAGATTTTGTCTAACTAAATTGGAGGCCTTATTGGAGGCCATCTGATCGTCGACAAGATGAGAATTAATGGAAGCCAATGCAGATTTAAAATGACTAGACTCGGGAAAAGAAGCATACGACTTAGAAGAATCTCTCACAAGACCAGAGCAGGACTGAAAATCAGAAGGTTTGTGAGAATTCCTGGGAGGAGAAACTAAAGAATCGGGACCTGACAATTCTCTACGAATTGCGTAAACTTTAGCTTTAAGAGAGAGATTCTCTACAGGAAGCTGATCCTGAGAAAGCCCACCTTCATGAACTGAATGAACAGGAGAAAGGCAACTATCACTGAGAAAAGATGCCTCCTGACTACTGGGAGCCAAAGACAATGAGTCATCCTCCTCGTCCGCTTTATTATCAAAAGCGGGCCGAGGGGTGACAAGAGCAGCCCCAGGAACAGTGGGGGACGTAGTTGATTTGCTTTCATTCAAATCGAGCCTACGTTCCACTGTCTTGAATTTTGAAGAAAGAGAAGCCTCAAGATTCTGAATAGAGGAAACCAAACACTTAATCTCGTCCTTATTGGAGGACTCAATTAAGTTTGGTTTACAAATAAAACCTTGACCTGACCACACAGGTTGAGTCGAGTAGGGATAAGGTGGCACAGGATACATGGGATGAGGAAATCTAGCTGGCCACCTAGACCGATAAAACGTATCCCTACGGTTACTCGAAGGAAAACTCTCCGGGCGAGAACTAACCACCGGACTACAAGGAGGTCGAGTAATGGTAGAGGTAACTCTAAGTTGACCTACCGAAGTAACCGGGGTAGGAGAAATTCTTGGGGAATCCATGACATGCCCATAAGAGAGAAAAGGGTCAGATTCAATGGGACCAAAACTTCTAGAATCAACAGAGTCCCAGTACTCACCCTCTACAGCAATAAAAGGTAATTTAACATTTTCACCTTCATTCGCCATATTGCTTAATAATGTAATATCAAAAACTACCATGCAATACTTAGTCAAAAACAGCAAGTAGAAAAAATTCTTTTCCTCCTCGAGAAAAACGTGACTGCACTCCATAACGGCGGAAAAGAAAAGATGATACCGGATGTTGGGTTCTGAGCATGTCAGAGGTGGCGGGTCACGAAGGGTGCTTTTTTGTTTACATGGTTTTTTTCCGATACAAGACTGCAAGCAGGTGAATATCTAAATTTATAAAGGTAACGTATTTATTGTGATAAATTTGTGTAGCCCTTCTCCGACAATGGCAACGTCTCCATAGGAGTGAAAATTCTCGGGTGACACGTTATTGCGGTTCCAATCTTTAAAGAGATTCACACCTGAGATTGGGAGTAATATGTCAATTTTTTTTAGAAGTGTATTTTTTATTTCTACATTGAAGGAGAATTAGGAAATTAAAAAGAAAAATGGGGTCACAATGCGTTCAATTCTACAAATCAATTGATTTGTAAAAAGCCAATGAATCACAACACTTGAATCATCTAAAGTCTATGTTCGAAGACTTTGAGAAAAGGGACGCCAACTAAAATCCAACAAGTGTCACTTACTTCAGAATAGTGTTCGTTACCTTGGATACCTGATTACGATCAGGGGTCACACTAATGATCTGCAGACACTACAGCTGTAAACACGTGACAAGATACCACAGACTGCTGGAGATTTCCTTCAACTGATGGGATTCATGGGCTTCTACAGAGGACAATCCCCGAATACACGTATCGACACTTCGCCACGAGTTACGTCTCTTTGCGGGATCAGCCAAAGGTCAATCGGTGAAAAACCAAGTTTTCCTTCTTTACCTTACCAAATGCAAGACGTTGTTACTTTGAATTTTAGCTAATTATTAAGTTTTCATACAAGTTAATGGGTTGCCCCAGTCTGGGGCATTATTGTAGTTGACTGCAATTGATGGAAAAATAACAGATGTCAAAGCTACAGATGAGAAAATTACAAAGGCCAAAGTAGGGAAATACGATTTTTAACCGGGAGATGGACAAGGGACGTAACTTGTGCGAAGTGTTGATACGTGTATTGTCAAGGAGGGCCAAACCACTCTATGATCTGCTTAAGGTGGGATCAGGCTCCAAGGCGGAAAGAAAAATTAACTCGACCAAGAGAAAGGGTCAGAACTCCAATATACCTGTTAAATGGAGTGATGAGCACCAAATACTGGAAGATCTCATTGACTTGCTGGCTTCTTTTCCCAGAATGGCATACCCCAAGTTTGATAACCGTATAGGTTGCATATTGACGCATGTTAAAAGGGCCTTGGCGCCATCCTATACCAATGTCAATCATCTACATGGGAAGTTGAAAGTGATTGAATATGGGTCAAGGCCACTAACTCCTGTGGAAAACAGTTACTCTATGCACTCGGGCAAGATAGAGTTTCTAGCATTGAAGCGGGGTGCAACAGAACGTTTTCGAGATTATCTCTACTATGCACCCTACTTTGATGTCTACAGTGATTACGATCCCCTACAATATGTATTTACTGCAGCTAAGTTACATATAACACGCCTTAGATGGTTTCCATGCTTGCCAATTTCAACTTCAAAATTCACTACAAACCAGGGCGCCAGAACGGTGATGCCTTTAGACATTGAGAACTATACCAAACAATGCACAGAGGAGAACTATACCAAACAATACACAGAGGAGAACTATACCAAACAATACACAGAGGAGAACTATACCAAACAATGCACAGAGGAGAACTATACCAAGCAATACACAGAGGAGAACTATACCAAACAATACACAGAGGAGAACTATACCAAGCAATACACAGAGGAGAACTATACCAAGCAATACACAGAGGAGAACTATACCAAGCAATACACAGAGGAGAACTATACCAAGCAATACACAGAGGAGAACTATACCAAGCAATACACAGAGGAGAACTAATACCAAGCAATACACAGAGGAGAACTATACCAAGCAATACACAGAGGAGAACTATACCAAACAATACACAGAGGAGAACTATACCAAGCAATACACAGAGGAGAACTATACCAAGCAATATACAGAGGAGAACTATACCAAACAATACACAGAGGAGAACTATACCAAACAATGCACAGAGGAGAACTATACCAAACAATACACAGAGGAGAACTATACCAAGCAATACACAGAGGAGAACTATACCAAACAATACACAGAGGAGAACTATACCAAGCAATACACAGAGGAGAACTATACCAAAAAATACACAGAGGAGAACTATACCAAACAATACACAGAGGAGAACTATACCAAACAATACACAGAGGAGAACTATACCAAGCAATACACAGAGGAGAACTATACCAAACAATGCACAGAGGAGAACTATACCAAACAATGCACAGAGGAGAACTATACCAAGCAATGCACAGAGGAGAAATATACCAAACAATGCACAGAGGAGAACTATACCAAACAATGCACAGAGGAGAACTATACCAAACAATACACAGAGGAGAACTATACCAAACAATACACAGAGGAGAACTATACCAAGCAATACACAGAGGAGAACTATACCAAACAATACACAGAGGAGAACTATACCAAGCAATACACAGAGGAGAACTATACCAAACAATACACAGAGGAGAACTATACCAAACAATGCACAGAGGAGAACTATACCAAACAATACACAGAGGAGAACTATACCAAGCAATACACAGAGGAGAACTATACCAAACAATGCACAGAGGAGAACTATACCAAACAATGCACAGAGGAGAACTATACCAAGCAATGCACAGAGGAGAACTATACCAAGCAATGCACAGAGGAGAAATATACCAAACAATGCACAGAGGAGAACTATACCATACAATGCACAGAGGAGAACTATACCAAGCAATACACAGAGGAGAACTATACCAAACAATACACAGAGGAGTGTTCTCAAGCTATGATTGATATGCAATTGTTGGCTGTGACTATGAGGAAGGATGAGTCTGCTAGCCAAACAATGTTAGCAAAGTAGCCAGACAATGTTAGCAAAGTAGTCAGACAATGTTAGCAAAGTAGCCAGACAATGTTAGCAAAGTAGCCAAACAATGCTAGCAAAGTAGTCAGACAATGTTAACAAAGTAGTCAGACAATGTTAACAAAGTAGTCAGACAATGTTAGCAAAGTAGCCAAACAATGCTAGCAAAGTAGTCAGACAATGTTAACAAAGTAGTCAGACAATGTTAGCAAAGTAGCCAAACAATGCTAGCAAAGTAGTCAGACAATGTTAGCAAAGTAGTCAGACAATGTTAACAAAGTAGTCAGACAATGTTAGCAAAGTAACCAAACAATGCTAGCAAAGTAGTCAGACAATGTTAGCAAAGTAACCAGACAATGTTAGCAAAGTAGCCAGACAATGTTAACAAAGTAGTCAGACAATGTTAACAAAGTAGCCAGACAATGTTAGCAAAGTAGTCAGACAATGTTAGCAAAGTAGTCAGACAATGTTAGCAAAGTAGCCAGACAATGTTAGCAAAGTAGCCAGACAATGTTAGCAAAGTAGTCAGACAATGTTAGCAAAGTAGTCAGACAATGTTAACAAAGTAGTCAGACAATGTTAGCAAAGTAGTCAGACAATGTTAACAAAGTAGTCAGACAATGTTAGCAAAGTAGCCAAACAATGCTAGCAAAGTAGTCAGACAATGTTAGCAAAGTAGTCAGACAATGTTAGCAAAGTAGCCAGACACTGTTAGCAAAGTAGCCAGACACTGTTAGCAAAGAATCCAGACACTTTTTGTACAACATTTCGAGTAAATCAATTTAATTAAACATTTTTTTTAAGAATCGGTTTTCTGTTTGGAAAACATATCAACCAAATTTAATGAATTACAACATTTGAACTAGTTCAAAGTCCCAACTACTTGTATCATAAATCATAAAACTGGAATAATGTCTCCTGAACTATTTAATGAAGGGCTTTTTTTGTATATAGATTCTTTAAAGGACACATCACATGTTTCTAAACTTTTTAATTTTTTCAGCAAAATTAATTCATTTCATGCCTAAATCTACTTTACATGTGTTTTAAATGACCTTATCATTTCGTGAAGTTTGACCTTGTGACCTTGACCTTAGATGTAGACCTTTTTGTTTTAGATCTCTGACCTCTTTGATATCTCCTGAACTATTTAAGGTACATGTAGATCTGTCATTTTTTTATGACAAGACCTTTCATTTTATGTTATGGCCTTTGACCTTGTGACTTTGGAATTTGACCTACTTTTAAGAAAACGTAATCTGCTAAATATCCTCGAAACTATTCAAAGTAGGGCTTTCATATTTTGTATGTAGATTCTATATGAGAAAACTTTGTGATACAATCGTATTTGATCTTGTGATCTTGACCTTTAAAAAAAACTACACCTCATCAATATCTCCTGAATTATTTAATGTAAAGCTTAAATATTTTGTGTATATGAAATATAATTATCAAACGTTGTTTCAACGAGTGCTATAACGAGTTTTCTTTCACCGTGGTGTAATGTCCTAATAAAGAATTACCTTATAAGACGTGACCCACTTTCAAGGTAAAACTTTCGAAACCTTGTGGGAGAGAAAGCCTGACTTTGACCTAAATAATTCATTACAACAAATAAATAAATACATTTATTATTATAAATCAGATTGGCAAAATACTTCATCAGGACATTTCATTGATTATCGGGACATTACACTCTTCGCTTTTCCTGAAAGCGATAAAATGGGCATCAAAATAGATTTTTGTACTTTTTTCTTTTGTAATGTCCTTAATAATAATAAAACAAGTTATAAGAAACAACAGCCATTACAATACAAAGTTTATTTCCTTATTGATATTACTTTATATCCCATCGAGTTAATCAGGACATCACACTTATCAGGACATCACACTAATCAGGACATCACACTTATCAGGACATCACACTAATCGGGACATTACACTTATCAGGACATTACACTAATCGGGACATTACACTTATCAGGACATTAGACCACGCCGTATTCTTTGCAGTGGACTGCCTCGTTAGTAAGCTAGCTCTTCTAGTCTCTGTCCAATCGTAACTACTCGGGTATTTCCGTAACCACAAATGAATTTTATTTTAATCACACACTTTAATTAAGCAACGGTGAACGTGTTCAGGTCCCTGCATGTAGCAAAAGATTTTTTTATGTGATTGAAATGAAGAACTGATTAAGGGGTCAAAGGTTACGGAAAGGCAGGAAAAAGTGGAAAGACCTCTAATTGTTCGTGAACAATTAGGATTACTAGTCACCATTGAAATGGGCATGGAGAGGGTGAAATGGGGATGATTAACTTCTAAAACATATGAAAAGCTAATGGGGGGGGGGGGGGGGGGGGACTACTTGAAGTTTTTTGAAATGCTGTGAACATTATCTAGCCAAATTAGTAATAAAAAAAAATTTAAAATTACACTTAAATAATCGAATTTTTTTCTCTGTTTCGTTCCTTAGAAGTTATGTTGCCATGAATGCAGATATTTTATCTTAATCATTATACTTCTAGATTATATGCATGGGGGAAAACTTGTATTAGACTGATTGCTATAATATTAGAATTCGATTGTTTTTAGCTCTTCTGAGCCGAAGGATCAAAGAGCTAATGCTATGGCCATTTGTGCGGTATCATTGGCCCAAGGGCTTTCATACATACTAAATAGAGGGATATGACCCTTTAACAAGGGGAGATAATCAGGAAAATACAAACAAAAGTAGTGGTTGCTAAAAAATCTTCTTCTCAAGAACCACTGGGCAGATTATCACCAAACTTACACATAAGGATGAGGATATGTTGTAGATTAAAAATTGTTCAAGGCATTACCCTGGGGCAAGGGGCGTGGTCTCAAGGTCACTTCAAAGTTGACCTAAATTTATATTTCCTTAAATCTTTGATATTTTAGTCATTATAAGGACTAGGATCATCAAATTTTGACAGTTGATGCATCTTAGGACCTTGTGTCAAGTTGTCTCAAAAGTAGGTCACGGTGACCTACTTTTTGAATTTTGCAGGTATTTATTTTAAAATTAATTTTGATGCATATCTTGGACACTTTGAAGCCTATGATCATCAAAACTTGTCAGTTGGTGGATCATGGGACCTTGAAATGCGTCAACTGAAAAATAGGTCACCGTGACCTACTTTCTGAATTTTATGGCTTATCATTTAGAGATATATTTTAAGTTGTTATTTCAAATACCGAGAGGTTTAGAATCATCAAATCTTGTAAGTTGATGCATCTTGAGGCCTTGAAACATATTTATAAAAAAGTAGGTCACCGTGACCTACTTTTTGAATTTTGCAGATATTCAAATTTCACATTTTCAATTTTAGATGCATATTTTGGGCACTGTAAAACCTAGGATCATCAAACTTTGTCAGTTGATGCGTCTTCAGTCTTCGGTTTGTGTCGACCAAAAAGTAGGTCACCGTGACCTACTTTTGGTATTTGACAGCTAAATTACTATATTTCAGACACTATTTGACCTACAATCATCAAACTTTGTCAGTTGATGCATCTTGAGTCTTCGGAGTGTATCGACCAAAAAGTAGGTCACTGTGACCTACTTTTGGCATTTGACAGTTATATTTATATATTTCAATCACTAATTGACCTACAATCATCAAACTATGATAGTTGATGCATCTTGAGTCTACGGAGTGTGTCGACCAAAAAGTAGGTCACCTTGACCTACTTTTGGAATTTGACGGCTAAATTTATATATTTCAGATACTATTTGAAATACAGTCATCAAACTTTGTCAGTTGATGGGTCTTGCATGTTCGAAGGGTTTCGACCAAAAAGTAGGTCACCTTGACCTACTTTTGGAATTGGACGGCTATATTTATATATTTCAGATACTATTTGACCTACAGTCATCAAACTTTGTCAGTTGTTGGGTCTTGCATGTTCGAAGGGTTTCGACCAAAAAGTAGGTCAACTTGACCTACTTTTGGAATTGGACGGCTATATTTATATAATTCAGATACTATTTGACCTACAGTCATCAAACTTTGTCAGTTGTTGGGTCTTGCATGTTTGAAAGGTGTTGACAAAAAAGTAGGTCACCTTGACCTACTTTTGGAATTTGACGGCTATATTTATATATTTCCGATACTATTTGACCTACAGTCATCAAACTTTGTCAGTTGATGGGTCTTGCATGTTCGGAGTTCGCTGACCAAAAAGTAGGTCATCATGACCTACGATTGGAATTTGACAGCTATATTTCAATATTCAGATACCAATTGGCTTAAAATCATCAAACTTTGTCAGTTGATATTTCTTGGGTTCTCAAAATGTGTAAACCAAAAAGTAGGTCACATTGACCTACTTTTTTTAAATTCTTAGGATTTAACTAAAGATTTAGAATACTAAGAGGCTAAGAATAGAAATGATGGGGTTGTACAATTTATCAGAAGAGCGATTCTAGGCCCTTGGGCCTCTTGTTTAAAAATTAGATTCATTGATATACCGTGAAGAAATGCGATGTTCAGGTTGCATTTGAAGTGATTAAAGTCATCTGGGAAAATTTTGTAAATGTTACATAATATTTTATTCCATGTGTGACACCAGTCGTATGGAGAAGGTCTCCTCTATCCTCGGCTCTAAAGTCCTAGTGATAAACCGCGGTTCGGTTCCATGTTTTAGAAGAGTAAATCCGCCAAAAAACCATGCAGAAAACCAAATATCGTCCAAAAGGGTAGTCACAAGACAAGAATTTTCTGTTGCTTATTATTTTCTTCATGTGTTGAAGTCAGAATATCGTCCTAAAATTGTCCAACCTCGCATCTATTTTTAGTAACAGCTCATTTGCATATTCGTAGCAATTCATGAATAATCTATGAGGAATATATTCACATTGTGGTTGACTCTGGAATAATTAAATTTTTACAATGAATTTATTTTTGAAACCAAAACGTTTTAGAAGAATTGAATATCAATGTTCTTAATATAACCAAAAACAGTTTTTAGATGAGTTTTGTCAAAATTAAGAGTGAAAAATTGAAAAGCAATTTTCTTAGCCAAAGACGTTATATGCAATGAAATACAGTTTGAAAAATATGCAAATTGTTTCCCTTATGGCGCTACGCTGTGTAGAATCTTTTAATATAATCCTCCAACTACAAAATCTTGATATTCTCCGTATCAGTGACGAATAGTCCGATGTGCTATTGAAAATTGTTTTCCTTTCGATTTAAAAATACGTGATTTAGGTTCTAGAATTATACATTTATATGAATTCTGCATAGCAACATACCTAGCAACACATGGTCATGAATATGTTAAATAAAATTACACTACTACCAAAATGAAAGTAAGTACATGTGATGTCAAATTATGCTGAAATACTTTATAGTAAATAAGATAAGAATAATCAGCTTATATTTGGACGATGGAAATTTAACATCTGCCGGACACTGCTGACCAGGTCATATCGCCCCTATCTCGACACCAGCGGTCAATGCTGATTTCGCTCGGACTATGAAGGTTGTCATAATTTGCGCTCTCGTTCCTCTCCTTGCAGCGGCGCCGTTTTACAGGGGCATGTTCCCCAACGGGTACAATGTACCCAACCCCTGCGCGAACGACCTCTGGCAGGCAGTGGGTCATATGGATCCTTACCACCATACCATGGAGAAAAACCAATTTGGAAAAGTGAGCTAGCTCTCTCTCCTTTACTAAGGTTATCGAATTCAATATATTACAAAATGCTGAAATTTTTGGTTTGACATTGACGATGGGTTTGTATTTTTGTCAAACATTTTGTTTTATGCTCTACTTTTATTGGTGTTTAAATTTGATAATAAATTCAAACGATCCAATCTGTAAGTATATATGATGAAAAGAAAATCCCCGGGGGATCTACCCCATGTAATTTTTTAACAAGGAATCCAACCTCTATGAGAATTTACAGCTGAAAGTACATTGAAATAGGCGAATGAATGCCCATTTTTTAACCAATTCGGGGTGGGGGGGGGGGGTGTCGGGTACCGATCGCACCTGAATAATGTTCTTCTTACTCCACAGGATTTCGCGGCAGCTGGACACACGTGGACCCATGCTCTCTGTATGAAGGATTCTGACGGAGACGGTAGGACGAACGGAGAGGAGCTGGGTGACCCTGGTTGTAAATGGAATGTCGGCGACAAACCCGCTGACGTTGCACGAGGACAGCCCGGTAATTATACATATCGCTGTATTCTCGTCATTGGTCATGCATGTCGTTTGGTAAAATGAAGACCATGAAACTGATATCTGTCCTTAATTTCTTTCTTTTAAAAGAAGAGTTATACAACCAACTAGTGCAAAGATATGCTTTTCATCGAACTTGAATTTTAGCATATAAATTCTTGTATCATTACAAATTACTAAGATCTACGAGTTAGTAAACGACAAATATATTTATCACACTTTAGCCTTTCGGCGGACGCCAGCAGTCTCTCACCAGAGGGCGTATTACGCTACGCGACATCTCTGCCAACGTCTAAATGTCAAGATTTTTGGCAAAACTTATTTTTAACAATTGCATCATCAATCATAAATTTACAAGATTTAGTTTTAAGCTTTAAATCTTAAAGTAGATTTACAAAAACAACGAATTCCTTGATTATTCTACTATTATTGAATGAATGAATATTTATATAAAACCTTTTAATTCGCTCTCATATTTACCATCTTCTGCTTTTGTAAAATTCAGACAATTAAGTGTTTTATTTGCACAGATATGGTCATTACAGTTTGATATGCTAAGTTAGTTTTAGTACATTTTGATATGCTTTTTAGACGTTGATAGAGGTATTAGTGGAGCATTAGCGGGAACGATAACTCTGGGTAGAGAACAATTATTTCCGACATCCGCTTCACAACCGGAAGTTCCGAGTTCGATTTTCGATCCCAGCGCTGTGTCTAATCTAACCCATAGGTAGTGACAGTGCAAGTCATGTCTATGGAGCGCCAAATTAACATAAACTCAAATAATTGAAGATATCTTCAATTATTTGAAGATATCATCAATTCATTTGATACGTACAACAATTTAATTAAAGATCTCTTCTAATAATTAATTATATATATCTTCAATTCTGAATTATTGCGCGTATTAATTGAATTGATGATAGCATTAATTCTTCAACTGAACTGATGCGCGCTTTAATTGAATTAATGATCTCTTCAAATGAATTAATGATATCAACAATTGAATTGATGCGCGCTACAATTCAATTGAAGAGAGCAATAATTGATATAATGCACGCATTAAATCAATTGATGAGAGCAATAATTGAATTTATGCGCGCATTAATTCATTTGATGAGAGCAATAATTGATTTAATGCGCGCATTAATTCAGTTATTGCTCTCTTCAATTGAATTAATGATATCTTTAATTCATTTGAAGAGAGCAATAATTCTTTTAGAGAGAGCAACTATATAATTAAAGATATCTTCAATTCAACATATCTACAATTGAATTAATGATCTCTTTAATTGAATTGTTGCTCTTTTTAAAAGAATATTTCCTGCGCGCATCAATTGAATTGAAGAGAGCAATAATTGAATTAATGCGCGCATTAAATCAATTATTGCTCTCATTAATTCAATTGATGCGCGCATTAATTTAATTATTGCTCTCTTCAATTCAATTGATGCACGCATTAATTCATTTGATGAGAGCAATAATTGATTTAATGCGCACACTAATTCAATTAAAGAGAGCAATAATTGAATTGATGATATCTTCAAATAATTAAAGATATCTTCAATTATTTGAGTTTATGTTAATTTGGCGCTCCATACAAGTCAAGGGTCTTTTGCATCTGAATTTAGTTAAACGAATAGTAAAGTTAATCGTGTCGAATTTTTAAAAAAAAAAAAATCATAATGAGTCTAAATGACTCGTACACGTCATTTCCTGTAAATAATAACAATTCAACATGGCTCTTGGTGTAACTTTTGGCGAACATGCAATCACTTCGGAGTTGAGAATCTTTTTTTATAATATTAGACAGGAATAAGATGAGTTGAGATGAAAAACAAATCACCAACACGAGTTATATACAGTGTAATAATCTCTATTTCTTTAAAAACGGAAGTCCCGTGTCACGGTAGGCATTGGCACGATAAAGAACCCTCACTGCTACAGGCCTGAGTGCTATGCATAGATCTGCTCTCTCTCTCTCTCTCTCTCTCTCTCTCTCTCTCTCTCCATTCATGCTTCATTGTTACACGTAATGCGCTAATAATTCTTGCCTTTGACTGCCTACATCTCGCATTTTGACAATTTGCTTAAGATATTTTACAGCCTCTTTTCAACACATAATTTTAAAGTAAATATTTAACTCGATCCTAATGCCGAGACTACTTCCACAGGAATCTGTGAGCCCGTCGGATCGCACGCTTGTCGTGGACAGAACTTCACATGCGGAACCCATCATCGTGTGAATCTAAAGACTTTGAATTTATAATTCATATAATTTACTTATTTATTTGTATGTATATGCTGCAGGCTCTGTTATTTTCTTACATGTATACTGTATCGATGGAACATTTTGTATGAATAAATGTTTGTTTGGAACTTTCTTGATATTGCGTTTGACGTGCTTTCTTTTGTTAAAAGTGTGGGTTATCTGTACATAACCCACACCTTTCTTCAAATCCCGCCCACATGCTCGAAAGAAAAAAACAACAACATCACTGTCCACTGTATGAAGTTCCTTCAGATCAAAATTGCACATATCAAACACGGATAACTGACTCGGACTAAGTTCTCCAAATACATTATAGATATTCGCAATGAATCTCACTTAAACCTTGATACAAGATAATATCGTCAATGGTTTCGTCCCAACGACTTTCTATTTCCACATTCTCCTCAAGTCGAGAAACACGTGTACGTAGAAATACGGGTAGCATTTATAAAGAGTTTTATAAAAGACCCAGTCACGTGATAAGTATGCGTTTGAGAGATAAACTTGTTTAGCGGACAGGGTGAATCAGACTTGTGTTTCTTTTATGGTTTCGCATCTTACAATTCTTAATTTTTTCTCTCTTATGTTTCACCTTTTTTAAAAATCTATTTTATATACATGTAAATGTTTTTCCGGCCAATTTAGTCAAAATATGTATTAGAATGAAGGATATCAAATAGGATTTTCAAAAGAGTAACCACCATCATCAGTTGAATATATTGCTAAATTTTTAAACAGAAAAATGCATGAATATGGGTTCTAAGAATTTTATTTGAATTTTTAAATTTCAATTCTTAAAGCCAATGCCGGTAATAAAAGTCAGAGAATGCGTAGATGTTAAATAAAAATATCAAAACCAACAGTCCAAACATTTATATGCACTTTAAAAACGGCTTTTAAAAAACAATTAATGAACATACATTTTTCGGTGATAGAAAGTCAGTATGATAGAAATATATGGTGTACAAAGTGTAATTTAAATACATAACAATTGGCATCATATTGTAAACAGGCGACCGCGCTTCCGAAAGCTATAATAAAATATAACGAATAATAGTAAACTATGATACAAGTCACTTACCCCATATAATATTGTTGATTATGTGCAGATACCCGATGGGCGTGGTCATAATGACCACACCCATCGGGTATCTGCACATAACCAACAATATCATATGGGGTAACTACTGCTTAAACTCCTTCGACAAACAGAATGACAGGATTACGTAATTCATTTACATAAAGCACATGGGGTGTGTGGATTTATATAAATCTTTAAATATTCAATTCAAGATTATAATCAACATATAATCTTGTTTTATGTACATCACTATTGAATTCATACGAATGCATAGGTGACCTTTGTCTTTTCAATGAGCCCTCGATGCGCCAATGCAACGGTACAGTCTTCCTACTACAGCACAATACAATTATCATGTAAATTTTAACTCGACCATATAAAATGCTTAATATTAATGAAAGTGCAGAAATTAGAACAATTTTTCAATTTCGTGGGATGAGACCTTCCCCACCCCTGCTAAACATTTGTTACACAGATTGTCGCCCCATCTTTCGTTCTTGTGGTACAGACTGCAATGGGTCTCCGCCTCTTTCAGGCGTTTTCTGATCTTCCTGCCAGCGTCTTCGTACAACCGTAAACGTTTATGGAAGATGGAAGACGTAATGTCATTGGATAATTCCGAAAATCCGGGAACATTCTCTAGATTTTCCGAAGAGGTCCGAGATGCTAAGTCAGTCGACAGCTTTTGAAGTTCCTCTAGTCCATAGTTGATGGAGAGTGTGAGAATTTCAATTATTTTATCACTTGAACAATTGTTTTGAAGCTGTAAAGTTAGGAAGGCCACGCATCTGTCACGAAGCGATTTCACCTCAAACTCCTCCGCCAAGTGAAGCATTAAATTCACATTGTCATCTGTAATATAAATCACAAACTCCAAAACTTATCTTCTTCAATGAATAACATCCTGTGCCTTAATCATAGGAGGACAAGGTGTAATTGTGAAACACTGATGCTCCCATATGACCAAAGTCCAAGGTCAAGGTCATTAGGTAAAAAACAATTACGAAAAGAATGGTCTTGTGACAAGGAATACACATGTGATATATGAAGGCCCTAGCACTGGCCGTTCAAAACTTATAGCCAAGGTTAAAGTTTTCAAAAGTAAGTCAAACTCCAAGGTCGTGAGGTCAAAAATTTTGATATCAAAGAAAGGTATTGTCAAAAGGAATACACATGTGAAATATGACACTTTATGGCCAAGGTTCAATTTTTTTCGGACAGACAGACGGACAGACCATAATCTGTACGTCCCCGAATCTCCGATGACGGGATATAAAAAGCACCCTCTCACCTCCTTGTAATATATTATAAACCAACGTCTGAGTGAGTTGACCTATAACAATGTAGACTATATCACATTGGTCACCTCAAGCATGCGCTCTTGAGGGTCCAGTTAAACGTTAAAATATATTACTGATAATTTGATTATATCCGGATAGCCTAAAAATCAATGGTTTTCTCAATTCAATGACACCAATCAAATGAAAAATAGCTTAACCATTTAAATTACAGACTGCAGATAATCTGAAGGCAAAACAATATCTATTATTTAAATGTTCTTTTTAAATCAACTAATATTAAAATACAAATGTTTTTACGTTTTTCAAACAACTTGACAATTAGAGCTGCCAGGCCTTTTATCACAGGTTTACATAAATACATTAAAAGATTAAATGCGACCAGTAAATAAACATAAAGGTATTTCTGTAATATCCCTGCATTGTGTACAACATTTGTCGACCGACTATTTATTTTGACTTTGCTAACGTTCACATGAATGTTAAAAGTCTATCGGCATGCAAAGGATGAACCTAGTCATTAGAAGACAAAAACGTTGACAAAATGATAAGAACGCCGAATGAAAGCATTCTTTTCTTGTATGTATCCCAAATTTTGTCCAAATACATAATGTTCAACTTTTTTTTTTTACAACTGTAGACACCGCATAGAAACTGTCATACAAACCCGATATTGGTTTTAACTTGTCTGAATAAATGCATTCCTTTTTTGTCTTTCGAAGTTTAAAACAATTATAGATTCTGAACAGAAACTGCCATACAAACCTGATATTGGCTTTAAATTATCGGGATAAATGCATTCTAGAAACTCCAGAATATCCGAGTATTTCTTGCCGGGAAGTGGTATTTCTACGATGGCCTGCTCTTTGGAACGTTTGTCAAACACCTCCTTAAGGACCGGGGACACAATGGACAAGAGGATGCGGGACACATACAGAGGTTTCCCTTCCACGGACAACCGCAGATCGGACGTGTCGTTCGCCTGAAAGAATGTCCGAGCGGAACGCCTCGCCTTCTCTGATCGGCACTGGACATTGGACGCCCTCCTTTCACGTGGACTATCTCCAAAATCGTCGTCTGTCCGCCTCGTTGTGAAGTCCTCCCAGCCGTGCTCTCTATAACACGTGTCTGCGTCTAAACTAAGTATCTTTTGTTCCACAAACTCTCGGTTTTTGTCCAAATATAGTCTTCCTTCTTTGAATATTTCCTCCGTGGAGTTCTGAGGATTCTCCATTCTCGCCGCGTAGCCCAGTCTGCTACATTTAAATTACCCGTGAGAGGAGCGCGGAGCCGTGTAAATGGTTGTCAGATATAACGATCTCTGTAAAAATAAGACAGCAGCTTCTATTCAATATATGGCATGGGTGATTTGAATGGGTATGTTTGTAAAGGCAAGAAAGAATGGGACACACGATCAATTAGTCGGATCAGCTGTTATCGTGATATCTTTAAGATATCGACACGACAACCAACATTCTGCGACCTTTGTGAACATCAACAACAAATCTCTGCTACTATATTAACGTTACATTGTTTTTTGTCCTCTGACATTTATATCTATGAATGATTCTTTTTACAATAAATTCTTGTGTACCAAACTCCGTACAGGTATATAGTCCAGTGGAATTTTAAACAATATCATCATCTTCATTCAAACAACAGAAACGGGGTGACGTGTGCTCCTCTGTGTAGGTGGCTTCGTGTTGTCTTTGTTTACAATTTGTTGTTGTAAACGTTTAAGTATTATGGATGAGATGGATTTGAGATTTGCGGAAAATGCACCACAAGTCCAACGACCATCAAATTATCATGTATTTTACAACTTTCTTTAATCATTTGAAGATATCTCCAAATAGTTAGAAAGACCGTCAATTCCAGTCAGAGACATTGTATATGTTTTAATTTATATCCTGAATTGAGCAATATTTCTACCATAATGTTGCGCGCGTCAATTGAATCGATGAGGGCAGTAATTGATTTGATGCGCGCATCAATTATTGCTCTCATAAATTAAATTGTTGCGCACATTAATTCAATCATTGCGCATAATAATGAATTGATATATTTTCAAATACAAGTATAATATGGCCACACTTCTGAAGGATAAGAACAGATACAGAGGGTGTGTGAGATGGGTAGGAGGATAATATGGTCACTTCTGGAGGATAAGAACAGATACAGAGGGCGTGTGAGATGGGTAGGAGGATAATATGGTCACTTCTGGAGGATAAGAACAGATACAGAGGGCGTGTGAGATGGGTGGGAGGGTATGACTACAATAGGGTAAAAGTTACTACAAAGTCATTTTTCATTCTTCCTGGGTGTTACAGAACAAAATCTGAGTGAGTGTACAAAAATTAACATTAGCTCTGAAGAGCTTCCCGACTATGTATATTTATGAACGTTCTTGAGTACTAGTTTCATGCAAAGCATTGATTCAGTATAACATCAAAACGTAAATGAATAATTTGCAAGCATCCACAACTACAACAGATTGAAGTTTGTTCAAATCATGGCTCCTATTAGGGGTAGGATGGGACCAAATCATGGCTCCCATGAGGGGTAGGATGGGACCAAATCATGGCTCCCATGAGAGGTAGGATGGGACCTCAATAGAGGATCAAAGTTTTACATAAGATTATATGAGAGAAAATCAGGAAATCAAAATCTTATTCTCCAGAGTAGCAGGACCAGGCGTGTTAAGGTTAACCATGTGTGAGCATCCGCAGTTAGTGAAGATTCATGTTTGTGTAAGTCGATGCCTCGGAGGTAGGTTTCAGCTACAGTTTTACATGTTAAAAAAAAACAGAAATGTTTTCAAGAATAGGTGGACATGTAGCATGCAATCATCTTTAGGTGCAGTGCAAATTCAAGTTCGTTTGAATCATGGCCCAGATAGACAGGGGATCGAAATTTTACATTATATAAATCTTTCAAAATCTCCTCAAAAACCACGGGTTATAAAATTATATGTACATTTATGACTATTTTTCATTGTAATTTTACTTGATGAAGGCTATACCACATGATTATTAAAAACACATTAGTAGATTTAGAATGTCTTCGCATAATCTTGCCATTGAGAGTGGACGTCATTTTAATGTAGCAAGAAATAACCGCTATTGTAAACTTTGTAATTTAGATATTGAGGATGAATTTCATTTTATTTTTAAATGTCCTTGCTTTATTGAATTGCGCAGGAAATAATTATATCAAGAGTTATTATTGGAAAAAACCATCTGTTTTTAAACTTATACAATTATTAAGAGTAGAAAATTTCAAAGAGTTGTGTAATTTGGGGAAATATCTTTACTGTGCCTTTAATTTACGTAATGATTTACTTTTATAGCATTCTCGGTCTATACATTCACATCAATATTATGTAACATACCATATGATGTCATGCCATGCCATACAATACAATTGTTAACTTGTTTATTATTTTTGTAAACATGTATGCCATAAGACGTATGTCTTCAGCAGCAATAAAGAATATATATATTGTGTCTCATCATATTGATATACGGTCATTCCCATATTTCATCAACCATGCCCCCAAATAGAGATTCGAAGTTTTACATGAGAATATATACAGGGTATTTCTTTTTCAAAAATCTTTTCGAGAGTATGATGGCCACACTAACTCATGTTAATTTGCAAATATTCCCAGGTTGTAAAGATTCGAGTTTTGTTGTTACTTTCTTCAGTAGAAAGACAGGGCCTAAGTGACTGAGGTGAGCGTTGTGGTCCATTTTTGGGGGGTTTTTTGTTTGTTGTTTTTGAATGGATCAAAGCACAATAAGATGTAGTTAAGTTTGAACATATTACTGGTACTTGAATTCCATTTTAGTATGTTGTAATTGCATACAGGCCACTCCCTGGTTCTCCGGTACAGTTCCATGAGACACTGCACAGTGCTTCCCTACCTAATTCTAATTCCAGTATTATTTATGTTCCATCGTAATTGATCAGCATTTTGTAAAGTACTAGTAATAATCGTAAAGTACTAGTAAAATCGTAAAGAACTAGTAATAATTGTAAAGTACTAGTAATAACTTCCAATAATTTAAAACTTTTTTTCTTCTTCATATTTACGCATTTCTTATTCGATGCCTTCCATTCCCAGTGTGACAGGTTTACTTGCAGAACACGGCACTGATGGGGGTAACAGCCATACCGTCTCTACGTGTCCATCTATACGCCAATCCGTCCTCGTATAAAAAAAATGAATAAAAAGTACCGAAAGTGTCCAAAATGTAGAATTTGAAATCGAAGCCAAAGTGTTCGTTCCCATTTTAGTCCAAAGCGTTTCGTTCTCGATGAGAACCGTTTGATCCCAATCTCAAAGCATGCCGTTTCCGATCAGAACAGTTCTGTTCTCGCCGAGGACTGTTCAGCATTCGTTCCCCAAACAAACCCCGTTCGTTCCCAGACCGTTCAGCGTTTGTTCACTGTGTAGTAGTACGCTTCAGCGTTTGTTCACTGTTCCACTGGTCTCCTAGTACGCTTCAGGGTCAGCTACTATGCATGTTATAGCCCATCTTCGCTAGCCAAGGGTCTACGATCCAAGCGGAGCGGATTAAAAAAAAAACATTGGCTTGTGAAGATGGTCATACCCAAACCTTTGTGTATTTTGTTTATCAGATTGTATTTTTTCCTAGCAAATGCCCCTCATTTGTTTAGGGCGGATGATACGACAAATTATAGACATGTTTCTTTTCTAAACTGTGTTGCAAAAGTCATGGAGCGGGTCATGTTTAAGTATAGCGTACCATTTCTTTCACGATGAGACCCTTTTTATATCAATACTGGTACCAAGCTGCCATGGTCTCTCAACAGTGTATTAAGTGTTGGAAACATATGATAATGTTTTAAAATCTATAGATGACGGTAAATCATGTTGTTTGATATTTTGCAATCTTTCTAAAGCATTTTATAGGGTCTGGCACATAGGATTACTGTTCAAGGGAGTAACGGCGAATTATCATATGGTTTAAAAGTTATTGAGAAGATAGAACACAGAGAGTTTTACATTGGGAATCGGTCTCTTCTGTAAAACACTTACCTGCAGGTAACTAGCTGTTCTTGGTCCTTTGCTATTTTTGATATACATTGTATATTGATGATGTTGCACAGACAAAATACTCGCTTTTTGCATATTATACGCCGATGATAATTCTATACAACATTCTTTTGATAAGTTAGAAACGATTGAACGCTATTTTATTAATGATCCTATTCAACTTCAAATTAGCACAAACATTTGGGTACATGTATTATTTTTCTCTCAAGATTTAAATCGGTCACATTATATCAACTCATTACTTGTCAATGCCAACAAAAAAACTGGGGATTATGAAAAAATATTAATTCAAATCTAATCGAAAAACATTGTGTCACTGATGTACAATTCTTTTATAAGACCACAATTATGATGCGCCTCAAAGGTATGGGGAGGGTGTATAAATCAAAACGAATCTGAAAATTTTCAACTAAGTGCAGCAAGAATAGTTGCTGGGTTAACTTTATTAGAATCGAGAGGATCTCTATTTTGAAAAAGGTTGGGATTCGCTTCACATTAGACGAAAAACAACAAGATTAAAGCCAATGTATAAAGTGGACCAGAATTTGACTCCAAACAATTTTAAAGACATGTTTCCTGGTTAAACTACAACACAAGAAACACACTAAATTATAATCTGCCTAAATGTAGATATCCTAGATCAGATCAATCAGGACCTTAATTAATTCTTATCAGGAAATTAGATACACTACGCCCATCGTCATATTATCTTGTAGTTTGCAAACATGCAGTTTGCAGTTAATGTAGTCTGTAGTTAATATTGTAAACTTTTATTATTATTATTATTTATTTATTTATTTTTAATTTGCCCTCTGGGCCCAAAAATAAACTTATCTTATTCTCAATTTTCAACTGAATTTCAATTTTTTTTATTCCGAGTTAAGATCACTTGTTATAGCTGTCAATACAACTATATTTACTTCCTTGTGTCGTCTATGAATAATATATGTTAGAATATTATTGTGATAAATGGTCCATGCAGGTGCGTGTAAACTGTTGTACGAGTTACTTTGTTGATCTTCAAGTTGTCTCCCTTAGACTAGCTCTTTGCGGATTAATATGTTGATTGATACATATACATTTATAATATATTGTGTAAATATTGTATTTTGATTAATATCAAATGACATTTTTTGTACAAATAAAACTTATTCATAGTAAATCACGAATTAGGTACTAGAAAATAATTGATCACTTCTTTCTTTCTTCGCGCAAGCAGAAATTATCCTTGTGATGTGAATGTAAACAACATGGTTGACAACGCTCGGGAAGAGAGAAAATTTTATTTGAAACAGCTACGCCTTTAGTTATGAAATAAGTTAATCTAAACCTGTTGTATTGTTTAGTTTAACATACATACAAAATATATTTTTTTAAAGACGCTCACATACACCTGAGTTGTGAATCCAGGAATTAACGAAAATATGACGGAACACGAGAAGCGAACGAGAGTGGATGACCTATCACCAAAACGATCTAAGGTTCAAGAGTCCTCCGCTAAATCCGATCAAGCGGTTGACACAAACTTGGAACTAGATCCAGATTTAATGCTGGAGGTAGACATTTCCCTAGACAACACTGACAGGACACAATCTACGCAGAGTCGGAGGATTTCCGCGAGAACTAAGTCTGTACCAAGGAGAGGGATGTTTGCTGGCAGTGATAGAAATGGTCAGACCGGTAGATCACCAGTTCATATTAAAACAAGAGCGAGACCTATTAAACCACACGAGGTAATGGATAGTTTTAATCTGTGTATGAAACCATTTCATGGTGCCAATATCCTAGTTTTTGCCTTTCTGACATGCAGATACTGAAGGCTGCTGTCATTTGCTCATATCCGGTTGTTTAACTGCAATTTGATTGAAGCAATCTTTCTAAAAGCTGGAAAAAATCATAACATTTAGGATTAATACCAAGTTCAATTTCACTCCAAAAAAGTCTATCATAGCACAGATTGGTCCACTTGTCGATCTTTAATTTCATATTATTGATGACTCACTCTCAATCTAATGAAGATAGAACTTTTTCTTTTCATTGATAATAATCTTTCAGATAGCCTGTATATGTATTTTTCCCTAATGTGATATACAGGCCTTAGTGGGTGCATATATAATTAACAAAATTTAATTTTCAATTCAAGGTATCAATTAAGAAGGTCAGAGACAAGTTAATTAAAATCAGATGTGTGTGCTCTTTAGAATGATATCTCTTGTTGATGTTCATGTATGATAGAACCCATGTACTCTCACCATTAACATTACCCCAGGGTCTAGCCAGAAAATTCTAATTAGATTCTATTCAATGAAGAAAATCCAATTTGTTTGCATACTTCATGTGTACTACTGTAGTAAACTTCCAAAATCAAATGATTAAGTCATTACATACAGTCAAACCTCGTTATCTCAAACTTGATGGGACCAAGACAGAACTTCAAGATATTCAAGAATTCAAGATATGGAGGGTAAAATACTTAAAGAATAAGTGGTTGGGACTTCTGAATCACTTCAACATGTCCATGGTATTCAAGATATCAGTGTTCGAGATACTGAAATTTAACTGTATATCAATTTTGAAATATATAAGGAGCGAAATCAAAAGATCGATGTTGGAGATATCAAAAGATCGATGTCGGAGAGATATGTGAAAATTCCCTGGCTGGCACCCTGTTTACTAGCAGCCTCATTACATGTTTGATTATCAGTGTGTATTGTGTACATTGATCTGGTAGTTCAGCTGGATGTCTTAATTACCTGACATGTGGTTCTAGGAGAGATCTGGTGATTCAGCTGGATGTCTTAATTACCTGACATGTGGTTCTGGGAGATCCCTGAGTACATTGATCTGGTGGTTCAGCTGGATGTCTAAATTATCGGTGTGGTTCTCGGAATTTCCTGGATACATTGGTCTGGTAGTTCAGTTCAATGTCTTGATAAACCAGTGTGGTTCTCAGAGATCCTTAATTTGATCTCCTTTTCTTTTCATAAATATTATTTCATACAATGTCTTTTAAAAGGTATAGATGTATGAAGATGAAAACAATATCAATAAGTTAGTTTAATATCACGATATATTAAACTTATACACTGTATAATTTAAGAGTAAAAATCTTCTAATTCTTTAATTTGAAAATTTTAAAAAGATAAAATTCTCTTACATTTTGAGCCTATTTTATTGTATTGATAACATACTAAGGTTTGAACACAAGTTCTGAAAACTTTAAAGGTTCTCACGGTGAATCCTTACAACTGTCAATAAAATGAATGCATTGAAGACATTAATATACACACATAATTCTTTGTGATTTAAATGTCACAATACATGTTCTAAATCTTAAATTTGAAGCCTTCAAAATTTCAAATTCAAATAGCTAGATTAATTAAAATAATTTAATTAATTGATTTCATATTAAGCCTTTAAAACTTCTCATTACAAGCAAGTGTTTTTACCTGAATAGCATTTTATGATTAACAATAATCTTAGATTGGGGATTAGGAGCATTGCCTTATGATTATTAAATAGAGCTAGCTAAATTTTCAGTTTGAGGTGATAATTCATTCAATAGAAATAAAACATTGAATTTTCATATAATTCCCATCACCGATCAGGCTAACCAGTGTATAATTTCATATTTGATATGCCAAGGGACATGATTTTCATATCCATGACCAGTGAGCTTACATTTTCAGTTCAGACAACAATATAATCACAAACAGACAATTAGATAAGATCAATTAGATTTTCTTTTTTTAATAATTACTACTAGTATATTTTGCAAGTTTTACTGCCAGTCTGATTTTAGAGTTATACTTTTGCATGTTCACACAAGACAATTTTCACTTTTTTAATTGCTCGTCTCTGCAGAATCGATTTCAGAATGATTGAAATGGAAACATTCACCTCATTAAAGTAACACTCATTGGCAGCTGAAGCATCTGATGTAAATTTCAAATGTTTGATGCTGCAGGTAATTAATAGCTTTAGGCATTAGGAACAAACAAAAGTAACGCTTTAACTCAGACGGACAGTATAAATACCTGTTCAGTAAATGTTAAGGATTTTACCTCCATTCCGAGTTATCCCCACTGGAATATTGGAACCTACTACATTATGAACATCACTGAGGTCTGATTTATGAACTAGAAGAACAATCATTTCTACACAAAGGAATTTAACATGCTTGAAAACACTTGTGATGTTTGGATATTAAGTGACGTCTCTTTCTTGCTTGTAATGGACCGAATGTCTCCATCCTAACTATTGTCACTCAGATTGCTGACAATAATGCACAGAATCAGAAATTGTTTACTATTTGGTCTGATTCTTTTGAATGTTAAATTTCCACTGTTTTCAATGCACACATATTAATTCATGAATAATTCATATATATGTTTCTAAAATATTTAAACTTCACTACACATTTGAAAAATTGAAAATTAAGATTTTTTTTTTTATATTTGTCACTTTCTTAGATATGAAATATTAGCTTTGGTAAAAGTAATTGATTAATTTTATCAAAAGATCATTATACTTGTAGAGTCAAGTACTTATTAAACGTTTATTTTTTCAGACTGAACCATTTTTGAGCATAGACAACCTCTCACCAGATAAACTACAACAACTTATGGCAGGTAAGCTTTCCTCAAGTAGCTTTCTATCAAGATGTGTAGGCCTCTGTCTGAATCTGTCAGGATCTGTAGACTTCTATCTGGATCTGTCTGGATCTGTAGCCTTCTATCAGGATGTGTAGGCCTCTGTCTGAATCTGTCAGGATCTGTAGACTTTTATCAGGATGTGTAGGCCTCTTTCTGGATCTGTATAGACTTCTATCTGGATCTGTAGGCTTTGTCTGGATCTGTAGCCTTCTGTCAGGATTTGTAGACTTCTATCAGGATGTGTAGGCTTCTATCTGAATCTGTCAGGATCTGTGGGCTTTGTCTGGATCTGTGGGCTTTGTCTGGATCTGTAGACTTCTATCAGGATTTGTAGACTTCTATCAGGATGTGTAGACTTCTGTCTGAATCTGTCAGGATCTGTGGGCTTTGTCTGGATCTGTAGCCTTCTGTCAGGATTTGTAGACTTCTATCAGGATGTGTAGACTTCTGTCTGAATCTGTCAGGATCTGTGGGCTTTGTCAGGATCTGTGGGCTTTGTCTGGATCTGTGGGCTTTGTCTGGATTTGTAGACTTCTATCAGGATGTGTAGACTTCTGTCTGAATCTGTCAGGATCTGTGGGCTTTGTCTGGATCTGTAGCCTTCTGTCAGGATTTGTAGACTTCTATCAGGATGTGTAGACTTCTGTCTGAATCTGTCAGGATCTGTGGGCTTTGTCAGGATCTGTGGGCTTTGTCTGGATCTGTGGGCTTTGTCTGGATTTGTAGACTTCTATCAGGATGTGTAGACTTCTGTCTGAATCTGTCAGGATCTGTGGGCTTTGTCAGGATCTGTGGGCTTTGTCTGGATCTGTAGGCTTTGTTTGGATCTGTAGATTTCTATCTGGATCGATCTATAGATTTCTGTCAGCATCTGTATGTAGGCTTCTGTCAGGATCTTCAAGGTTATTCTCTAAAGTTGCTGGATTCCCGTTGCCCTAAAGTTCTTAATCAGGATTCTCATTGCCATGAAGGTCTTAATCAGGATTCTCATTGCCATGAAGGTCTTAATCAGGGTCTTGGTTAATTGTCCTAAAACTTCTATGATCCTGTTTATTTTGTCAGCCTCTATCAGAATCCTCAGTTGTATAAACTTTATATCAAGAGAGTCGGTAGAAATTCATAGTCTTTCTTTTGATTGATGATGGCTTATTCACAAAGATGGAGCCACAGTTTATAACACACGAAAACCGTTTCCCCAGACATCTCTCAAATTTGTAATCACTGGTATTGATACACGTCTTAAAAGTATCGCACATAGGGTATAGGAGTCACAACCAACAACCAGTCATGGCTGGTTTACAAATATCCTGTAACAGTTGTTACTCCAGCTGGACATGATGAAAATTGAATGACCTTGGACTCTTGATGTAGATGTCAACAACAGGAAAGATTGGTCTGACATTGCAATGTTCTCCACAAAACTGACCTGAAAAATAATCAGTAATCAGTCTGCACCATTTTTCATATACTGATTTGATCCCCAAGATGTAGAGGTGCCTTCATATGGATTGGTAATTTATTCCAAACAAGGCTCAAGTATACAATAAAGATTTTAAAAGATTGAGAAGGCTGAGGGCATTTAAAGTGTTGGATCTCTTATCTCTTTATTTGTGTCTCCGACACCTTTACTGGAAGTTATCATCAAGATTCTACAAACAAAGCCCACTTTAAATCATCTGATAGAATTTCAATAGGACATTATTCAGGTATTTCTGGCAGACTTTGGTAAGGTTCTTGGTGATAAGTATGGATGACAGGTCCACTCTGGAGAGGAGTTTACCCAACCCGTTCGTCTTCCATCGCTGGCACACCTCCTTCCCAATGGTGGCCAGGTCTTGGTTTGGGAGGAAGGGAGGAATTAAGACAGGTTAGGCTAAATGCACAAAAGATGTCTGTCATTTCTGTTCATATCACCACAATGCCAAACAAAGAATTTGATCAGAGTAAGTACATGTAAATTCATTTATCGAGTAGCACAATTTGGCTCAACGATTTTCATTGGGTTAAGCTGACAGCCCTGAGCTAAAACTTAAGTGAGATACTTGTACAGTGTAGTCAGCTATTGCTTGAATTTCTTTTTCTAGCAATATATGTTTCTAGAACTTTGTATTCATGAATTTTTCTTGGAACTGAAGGATAGTGTTTAATTTTAAAAAATCTTAAACTATATACTGTAAACCAACTTTTATTCA
The DNA here is from genome assembly GCF_947568905.1 of Ostrea edulis. NCBI lineage: Eukaryota > Metazoa > Mollusca > Bivalvia > Ostreida > Ostreidae > Ostrea > Ostrea edulis. The sequence goes on along the minus strand of NC_079165.1, from coordinate 92,965,657 downwards.
CGGCTATTTTATTTCACGATTCACCTGTGGTAAACTGGTTCGTGGCAAGTAATTTTCACGATCGAGTCTTTTTCGAGCCTATGACAGACATTCAAGGATTGGTTCACAGCAAGAAATATTTGCGACAACGATGGGGTTCTTGAGAATCTCGCGAAATTTTCTCACACTTGAACAAAAGTTGGGTTTACAGTATCAGGACCATAATAGGAACAAATCGTCACTAATTTCAATCTGATCCTGTTTCAATTTTTATGGACTTTACCTTGCAAAATGATTTAGCAAGACATTTCTTTATAATGATGATCCTCTGATTAGATGTTTTTTATTGAAGTTTGCATTGGTGTCAATTTGTGAATGGGCAACGCTTTGTTGCTATAATATTAAACACGACTGATTACAAGGAAGGCCAGCAACATTTCAGAATTATGTTTATAGAGTTTTTATGGTATCTTTACTGAAAAAGAGGCTGGATTTTTAACAGAATATTGGGGTTATTTCTTACAAACAAATTAAAATCCAGATATCACTGGAAGTATAACCTAGAGTGTAGTAAACATTATGAAGTGAATTAATGTTTCATGGTATTTTTGTGTGTAAAACCTGTGTGTATCTCTACATCCATTCTCTCTCTCTCTCTCTCTCTCTCTCTCTCTCTCTCTCTCTCTCTCTCTCTCTCTCTCTCTCTCATAATTCTCATTTTCCATTTTGTTTTCTCTCTTTCAGAAAAGGAAGCTAACTCTCCATCTAAGAATGAATCCCGGAAAGATCGACGATCTAAAACGCCAGTGATATCAACCAATCAGAACTATCCATTCTGGGCAACAGCAAAATCCCCGTACAGCTCACCAATTCCTCCAAGGTTTGCATTACATTATAGTAATGAATTTGTAACATTGGAACATTTTCTGTGTAATAATGCTTGGTGCTATGCATTAGTTCCTCTTTGTCAGATGTCTTTCAAGTCAATAAAAATGTTTTGATCCAGAAACTTGATTAAAAATTTGCATGATGTTTACATACAATAATATCATCCACTACTTCTAGACAGATATTGGATCAGTATCTAGTACTTGGAACTTTTTATATACTAGTAAAATTTGGCCTGCTAAGACACTCTAATTTAAGACACTGTGTGTTAATAAAGGTAGATTGATTCTTCTGAAGCATATATCTCATGAAAAGTCTTCTTTGAACTAATGTTTAGCGTGAAATTTTAGAAAAGTATCTCAAAAATCAGTTGGTGCTAATGACAACCAGAAGTTGAAGTGGTAAGTGGGACTAGTATAGAGAACTAGACCTGAGATTTCTTCCTCTCTGCGTGGCAGTTGCATGTTTGCACGTCCATCACACACTGGGCTACACGTCCATCACACACTGGGCTGTATGTCCATCACACACTGGGCTGCACGTCACATCATACACTGGGCTGTACATCACATCATACACTGGGCTGCACGTCACATCATACACTGGGCTGCACATCACATCACACACTGGGCTGCACATCACATCACACACTGGGCTGCACGTCACATCATACACTGGGCTGCACGTCCATCACACACTGGGTTGTACATACATCACATCACACCATACACTGGGCTGTATGTCCATCACACACTGGGCTGCACGTCCATCACACACTGGGCTGTATTTCCATCACACACTGGGCTGTATGTCCATCACACACTGGACTGTATGTCCATCACACACTGGGCTGTACATCACATCACACACTGGGCTGCACATCACACACAGGGCTGTACATCACATCACACACTGGACTGTATGTCCATCACATCACACACTGGGCTGTACATCACATCACACACTGGACTGTACATCACATCACACACTGGGCTACACTTCACATCACACACTGGGCTGCACATCCATCACATCACACACTGGGCTGTATGTCCTTCACATCACACACTGGGCTGTACATCCATCACATCACACACTGGGCTGTATGTCCACCACACACTGGACTGTATGTCCATCACATCACACACTGGGCTGTATGTCCATCACACACTGGGCTGTACATCACATCACACACTGGGCTGTACATCACATCACACACTGGGCTGTACATCACATCACACACTGGGCTGTATGTCCTTCACATCACACACTGGGCTGTACATCCATCACATCACACACTGGGCTGTATGTCCACCACACACTGGGCTGTATGTCCATCACACACTGGGCTGTACATCACATCACACACTGGGCTGTACATCACATCACACACTGGGCTGTACATCACATCACACACTGGGCTGTATGTCCTTCACATCACACACTGGGCTGTACATCCATCACATCACACACTGGGCTGTACATCACATCACACACTGGACTGTACATCACATCACACACTGGGCTGTATGTCCTTCACATCACACACTGGGCTGTACATCCATCACATCACACACTGGGCTGTATGTCCACCACACACTGGGCTGTATGTCCATCACACACTGGGCTGTACATCACATCACACACTGGGCTGTACATCACATCACACACTGGGCTGTACATCACATCACACACTGGACTGTACATCACATCACACACTGGGCTGTACATCCATCACATCACACACTGGACTGTATGTCCATCACATCACACACTGGGCTGTACATCCATCACATCACACACTGGACTGTATGTCCATCACATCACACACTGGGCTGTATGTCCATCACACACTGGGCTGTACATCACATCACACACTGGACTGTATGTCCATCACATCACACACTGGGCTGTATGTCCATCACACACTGGGCTGTACATCACATCACACACTGGACTGTATGTCCATCACATCACACACTGGGCTGTATGTCCTTCACATCACACACTGGGCTGTACATCCATCACATCACACACTGGACTGTATGTCCATCACATCACACACTGGGCTGTACATCCATCACATCACACACTGGGCTGTACATCCATCACATCACACACTGGGCTGTACATCACATCACACACTGGACTGTACATCACATCACACACTGGGCTGTATGTCCATCACACACTGGGCTGTATGTCCATCACACACTGGGCTGTATGTCCATCACATCACACACTGGACTGTATATCACATCACACACTGTCCTGCACGTCCATCACATATTGGGCCTGTCTGAGACACAGTTCTCCATGTTGATTAAATATGCACTATGTAATTATCTTTTGATGATCATGCATATAAAATTTCTGATAATTCCAATATACTCTAAAGTGCAGGTCACGTGATTTTCTTTACAGCCATTATGAACATATTTACCTTGTAAGATAAAAATTTAATTCTTGGATTATGTGATAACATCAATGTTTTTAAATAACTTTTAACAGTTCTAAACCATTGACCATTTTTGCAACTACAACATATTATTGAGAAGATCACTGTTTCACGTACATTTTCCTATCTACTAGACATTTTTATGTCATCTCTAAAAGGTTATTTCCTTACATGTAGTAGTTAATTTCAGATTCCATACAAAGCACAGTTCTGGAATGAGATTGATTGAAACTTGATCATAGCTAGCCAGTACATCAGTCAGACCTATAGTTCAGCCTTTAACTCAGTATAGAAATTAGAATCTTGTAGAATAGAATAATTTCACATGTTCATTGACAGAGTAGAATAATTTCACATGTTCATTGAGAATTTAACTAACATGGTAATTAGTACATGTTTTTAAAATCTACATGTACTGTTTTAAATTACTTTAGCCATCTATTAGTCAATTGTGCATGGTAGTATTCAATATTTCAGCTTTAAAGACATATGGGATACCCAGTTGAATTTATTAATATTATTTGTAAATGTTTTTAAATAATGCTAAAACCCCATATGTACTACTGTACAATTTTTTTCATGAGACCATCTTTATTTCTACATTATTCACAAATCTTGAAAATTCAATGAAAAAAACATTACCCCAAAACTGAAATCCTTTGAAATGTTTAATTATTGGTGCATTTTATGTATTAATTACCAATTTACAAGCTTGTGTGATCAAATAATAGGAAATCCCCTGTAAACATACCAAAATCCTACTTCATTTGAGGCGTCCAAAATCTTGGGTATCCTACTGACGTTAACCTCTAATTAGAACCATTTACTGCAGAATCATTCATTTCATGGGTCCAATGTAGAGTGCCGATATTTTATAGTTTCACAGGGATGCATTTTCAGTCATCAGTTAGATTTCTGTACATTGCACAAATTATTCATTTTGTTGAGATTTTGAAGTCATACGATAGGGGAACCCAGTAAATATAATGATTCTACAGTTACTTGATTTGTTTTTATTTCAGTATCTGTTGTATATATTTATGTATGCATGCCTATATAAATGAAACATCTTTGCACGTGTAGGAGCTCTTCACGCGGTGGTGCACGAACACCCTCCTCCATGATTTTCCTGTCACCAAATCCAACCTCCAAGGCAAACCAACATATCAAATCACCATTCAAGCATGCCATGCCGAAGAAAAAGGATTTTGATGACAGCTCCACCTTCAGTGTAATAAATCTTTTTATAAAATTTACAAGAAAAGGGGGTGGGGGTGGGTAATTAATAATTCCATGATTAGACAGATATAATAAAGTGAAAAAAGTAAATAGCCATTTGATCCAGCAGGAAATCATTTTTAGCTCGACTGGCCAAAGACTAGACTCTTAGAGAGTCTGGCAGATTGTGAACCCTTGGCTTGTAAAGATGTTGAAGATTAATACCCAAATATGTTTAAAAGATTTGATAAGCTGTGAGTAATTGAAAGCAACATGGAATTTCTCTAGTTTATATTCCTCCCTGTTTTTTATATTGCACCAGCATGAAATGTGCTAATGATTGATCAAAGAATATATTTATATAAGAGCTTGATGTTGATGTTAAAGAAAGGCATTACAGTGAGTGTGATATCAATGTTAGAGGGAAATCATTAGTAACAAAACTACTATCCATGTGTATTGATGGGCAAGTGTGCAAATAAATACTTTGAATATCTGAGTACATATAGTATGGAAACTTCAAAATTCCAATGCATGTTACAAGGGATTGATAATGTACTGGTATCAATCATTACTTCATAAAGATGTAGGTATGTGGAATGTTTCAATAGATTGACCTTGATTATCAATATCCTACATGTAGAAGGTCAATAAATTAACCTTGATTATCAATATCATAGATGTAAATGGTCAATAAATTTATAAACCTTAATTTTCAATATCATTTATGTAGAAGGTCAATAAATTAACCTTGATTATCAATACCCAGGGCTTGAAGCTAAATTTTTGTGACACCAGTCCTGCCGGACTGATAGGGTATATTTTTAACCAGTCCGCAGAAAAATTTACCAGTCCACCAGAGTTTTCTAGAAATAATTAAACACATTTCATTAATGTTATTAAAATGAAATAATGGAATTAAACTCATGGTTAACATGCCAAATGCATGTATTAAGATTCCATAAGTATATTTTCCAAAATGATATGCTTTAGAAAATTAACCAGTCCCATTGGACTGACTATAACAAATGTCAGTCAGTCCGCCAGACTTTTAACCAGTCACAGACTGACAAGCATATGTTAATTTTGAGCCCTGATATCCTAGATGTAGATGATCCAGCCTCCTAATGTTCTTTGTACAATGTAGGAAAGGTCAAGTATCCAGACACCAGCAGCGGAAATGAAGGAACGAACTGCTGTAGCAACATACTGTGTAGGCAGGGTGCTGTCTAAAGAGAGGGAAAAACCAGAACAGAGGAGAGCCCAGGGAAAACTGCTGAAGGGAAAGTAAGAATCAGGGGGATATTCGGGAGAGTTTCGTGATGATAATGACCAATGTATTCACAGTTCGTGAGTGGATTTTTATGAGATGAACTATAGATTGTCCTTCCCTCCTGATTTCAGATCGGTCTATCCTATTGGTGAATATATCTGGTAATAAAGCACGTCATTGTTTGGCCTGTTTGGTTTTACACACATCAGTTTTAAAGTTCACTGGGGGGGAAAGCATGATGTTGTAACATTAATTTTCAAGCAATCACACATTCCACTGGGTAAAATTTGTGAAAATTTCATGTGCATGCAACTGCATGTAATTTTTCACATGTGCATGCAACTGCATGTAAGTTTTCACATGTGCATGCAACTGCATGTAAGTTTTCACATGTGCATGCAAACATGAAATATGTTTTAAAAACTTTCAGATGTATGTTTTAAAAACTTTCAGATGTAAGTATTGCATGATGGAGTGTATTCACTCGGTATTTTATACAGCATAAGAGATGTCTCTATAGTTTTGAGTATTAGTCTTTGGTTGTGGGCATGCACTTGTTACAAATGCATGCAACCTGCACACAGATCTATTGGGTAATTAGTGCTACTGGCTCAGACAACACTGGCAGTGAGGTGTACAGATTAAAATGGATTAACTGATCCAGGCTGATAAGCTTAACTCAAGTATGCATGGGGAGTTCTAATTGGTATTTAAGAGCATTACAAAAATTTTAATACTTAAGATTTGAATTAAGTTATCCCCCCTACTTCATGTGTATATATTCACATAAATGTACAACATATTGAATCCCAAATGATTAATTAAAGACAGGCATTGTAAAAAAAAAAATATTCTTGGTGCAGTCAATGCTTGTCTTTCAAAATCACCTTAGATGCAAGTGTGCTTGTAATTTATTAGGCCCTAGCATATGTCAGAAATTATTCTGAATTAACAAGAATTTTTTATCTGAAAATAAAAGACCCACTGGATTTTATTTCCCAGTGATTTTCAAACAATAAATAAACATTGTAGATCGTAGAGCTTGTAGTTATTATCCCATTGATCATCAAGTATAAAATTGAAATGGTCTCATTTTCACTGATTTGGTGATTTTAGACCTCAAGGTCATGCACCAAGTAAAGTAATTTAAAAACTGAAAGCTATTGTCGACTATTGACTGTTTCATATTTCACTGATTTGTTTCCGCCCGTCGTCAGACGGAACATATTTTATGCACCAGTTTGTGAGAGATTGTGTTTTCTAGACTTCTTTCTGTAATAAATGCATGTACAGCATTGAAATTTGGTCCCAATTTCTGTGAGTTTTCATTTCAGCTGGATTGGTGCACCATGACTTATGTTAGGGCTCAAATTAGCTCAAACAGTTTTTTGGACTTTTTTTGGAGTACGGAATTGGATACAGATTGTGCCCAGAAATTTAGTTACAAGTTTTCTCTCAGAGGAATACAAGTTCATTTTGCATTTCAGCTGGATTGTTGCACTGTGACCTACTTTAGGGGTTAAAGTAGGTCAAACAGTTTTCCAGATTTTTTTTGGTTATGGATACAGGTATTGTCCTGAAATGTGGTCTCAACCTTCCACTCAGAGAAATCCAGATTCAGTTTGCATTTCAGCTTATTTGGTGCACTGTGACCTACTTTAGGGCTAAAAGTAGGTTACATATTTTCCTAGACTTTTTATCATTATGAATACAGATATTGCACTGAAATTTTGCCATCACAGTTTCATTGTCTGATGGGCCAATGATATACTATTTGTAGTAATCTTGTTAATTACATGTACATTTGTATTATATTTGTATATCAATAATCAGAACCATCATAAAAAAGACAAATCTGATGCTGCTGATTTCCACATGAAAATGTTACAAGTTAAACACAGTATGATAAACCATGCACAGTTATAGTGAAGGGACATTGTACAGTACAACATGGTTATAATGAAGGGACATTGTACAGTAAAACATGGTTATAATGAAGGGACATTGTACAGTAAAACACGGTTATAGTGAAGGGACATTGTACAGTACAACATGGTTATAATGAAGGGACATTGTACAGTAAAACATGGTTATAATGAAGGGACATTGTACAGTAAAACATGGTTATAGTGAAGAGACATTGTACAGTAAAACATGGTTATAGTGAAGGGACATTGTACAATAAAACATGGTTATAGTGAAGGGGCATTGTACAGTAAAACACGGTTATAATGAAGGGACATTGTACAGTAAGACACGGTTATGATGAAGGGACATTGTACAGTAAAACACGGGTATAGTGAAGGGACATTGTACAGTACAACATGGTTATAATGAAGGGACATTGTACAGTAAAACATGGTTATAATGAAGGGACATTGTACAGTAAAACATGGTTATAATGAAGGGACATTGTACAGTGAAACATAGTTATAGTGAAGGGACATTGTACAATAAAACATGGTTATAGTGAAGGGGCATTGTACAGTAAAACATGGTTATAATGAAGGGACATTGTACAATAAAACATGGTTATAGTGAAGGGACATTGTATAATAAAACATGGTTATAATGAAGGGACATTGTACAGTAAAACACGGTTATGATGAAGGGACATTGTACAATAAAACATGGTTATAGTGAAGGGACATTGTACAGTAAAACATGGTTATAATGAAGGGACATTGTACAGTAAAACATGGTTATAATGAAGGGACATTGTACAATAAAACATGGTTATAATGAAGAGACATTGTACAGTAAAACACGGTTATAAAGGGACATTGTACAGTAAAATATGGTTATAATGAAGGGACATTGTACAGTAAAACATGGTTATAGTGAAGGGACATTGTACAGTAAAACATGGTTATAGTGAAGGGACATTGTACAATAAAACATGGTTATAGTGAAGGGGCATTGTACAGTAAAACATGGTTATAATGAAGGGACATTGTACAGTAAGACACGGTTATGATGAAGGGACATTGTACAGTACAACATGGTTATAATGAAGGGACATTGTACAGTACAACATGGTTATAATGAAGGGACATTGTACAGTACAACATGGTTATAATGAAGGGACATTGTACAGTAAAACATGGTTGTAGTGAAGGGACATTGTACAGTACAACATGGTTATAATGAAGGGACATTGTACAGTAAAACATGGTTATAATGAAGGGACATTGTACAGTAAAACATGATTATAATGAAGGGACATTGTACAGTAAAACATGGTTATAATGAAGGGACATTGTACAGTACAACATGGTTATAATGAAGGGACATTGTACAGTACAACATGGTTATAATGAAGGGACATTGTACAGTAAAACATGGTTATAATGAAGGGACGTTGTACAGTAAAACATGGTTATAATGAAGGGACATTGTACAGTAAAACATGGTTATAATGAAGGGACATTGTACAGTAAAACACGGTTATAATGAAGGGACATTGTACAGTAAAACATGATTATAATGAAGGGACATTGTACAGTATAACACGGTTATAGTGAAGGGACATTGTACAGTAAAACATGGTTATAGTGAAGGGACATTGTACAGTACAACATGGTTATAATGAAGGGACATTGTACAGTACAACATGGTTATAATGAAGGGACATTGTACAGTAAAACATGGTTATAATGAAGGGACGTTGTACAGTAAAACATGGTTGTAATGAAGGGACATTGTACAGTAAAACATGGTTATAATGAAGGGACATTGTACAGTAAAACACGGTTATAATGAAGGGACATTGTACAGTAAAACACGGTTATAGTGAAGGGACATTGTACAGTAAAACATGGTTATAGTGAAGGGACATTGTACAGTAAAACACGGTTATAGTGAAGGGACATTGTACAGTAAAGCATGGTTATAATGAAGTGCAAAGGATGTTGTATTTACCTTTTTAATAGATGTAATTCGTTTTATCCATTGAATTATTCATTATTTTTATCTATGTGGGGATTATGAAAGTCGCAATGATTCATGACAAGTGTGGTTGTTATAACCAGGATGTCCTGTTTTCAAGGATATATATCTGTCATATCATTTACATTTTCTTATTTTTCTGGATTTTTTTTTCAGGCTTAAGCCGTTGAAACCAGTAAATGTAGAGGGACCTTCCATTAATAATTGCAGAGGAATACTTTCAGGTTTGTCCAAATTTTTACTGCATGTTATTTGAGAATGTAAATTGTTCATGTCCAATCAATCTCTTTAAAAGTAATTAAAAATGAATTTACATTAACAGAATCATAATATCTACATGTATGCTTTACAACAGTACTGTGGATTCTTTATTTTATGTGAGTACTTAATATCATGAAGCGACTCGTAGATGCCAAATTGTGAGAACATAAATTCTCGAACACACTGTTGATCAAATCTTTTTGCATGTACAATGTATTTCCGCAATATAGAAATAAAAACGAGTAATTTTGTTTTGCGAGTGGTTTCTCTCATTAAAAGACGTGATGATAAATTCCTTGTGTATATTTAGGAATCTACAGCAGTGACTGTTATGAATACTCATGTGGGGAATACTGTAAATTTGGAAATTGATTCTTGTTGGTCCTTAACTTGAAATATGGGAAGAGGAACTTTTTTTACTAACAGTCTGGGTTAAGAGTTTAATTTTAGCATATTCGCTTGATTGACTGCAGCGTTAAATGTTGAAATTTACGTCTGCAGCAATTTCCACTGAGTTTTGATTTAGAGTGAATGAACATGTTCATTTCAATTTGGCCTCAGTCAACTCTGCAGAGATGAATGATTAAAAAGGTTGAATGTGTTCTATGTGCAAAAGTAAAGCTAAACGTGGAAGGGCAGTAAATTTTTCTGCATATTTCTGGATCTTTGTATTGTACTTCGAATATTATTCGAAATACCATACATTTTGTACATTATAACATAGCATTGTTAAACTTGCAATAAGAACAACCCATGAATTTATGTACTGTATTCTGGAGTTTAATGAGGATCGAATTATTACAAATTCAGATCACATCACAGAAAACAGAAGTCCTGCCACCCCCGCAAACAGGACTCTGGCTCGGAGGAGAGAGCTGATCCAGAGGATCCCCAATGTCCACGAATACCTTTACGACAGACCTCGCACTGTGGAATCAATTCACAGAACATCAGCTGCCTCCAGCATAGACGAGAACAGAGAATTCAAAGACGATGAAGGAAGCCCTCCAGACACTAGCAGGTTGGTGCAGTAGTCAGAAAGTTGAAGATTTAGGAGGGTAAAGTTGTCCAAATGTATCTCAGTCATAGCATGTTCTCTCGGGAGTATTAGTCTGATAAAGACAGCTGTAGTTGTCGTTTGTTGTAGGATGTCACCAATCGAGTCTGATATCAATATGCCAGCAGCCCCACCGGCGTCTATGGCAACAACCTATAAAGTGGTGGATGGAATGCGTAAGTTTTGTGTTGTTGCTAACCAATTTTAACTGCGCTCATACATGTTAATGCATATATCAATATATAGGACAGACTTTCAACTATGAAAGCACAAGTTGTGTCGCATTATACGGTGGAGTCATCAGATTTCATGGAGTCTCAATTTTCATGGATTTCGTGGGTATATACCTATCCCACGATTTTCAAAACACAATGAAAAACACATTTTAATATAATGTTTTAATGCACAGAAACTAAATATTCGAAATTATAACCCAAAGATACAGTAAATTCTCCATAACCCACAGAAATTGGCCCCCATGAATTTAAATACCACAATAGTCAGAAATCGTGTATCACTTATGTACATTATATGTATCTCTAATGTTACAATGATCAGAAATCATTTATCAATTAATTTCCATTATATGTATCTTCATTGTTACAGCTCAGCCAACACCCACCCCAAGGAATCTGACAGAACTACAGTCCACAAGCACAAGAGAAAATTTCCTGAAGAAAGGAGATTCTGGCTCCGTTTTCAATGAGAACAGCTTCAGACAACTGGAGCCGGATAACACTCTGATGACAATGTTTGAAGAAACAGAGAGGCCAGAGACCCCTGGTGACAAAACTAAGAACGTCCGCTTCTCAGACGGGGTCAATCCAGAAAAAACTGTCAAAGAGTCCACTGAAGGTGGTACACCGAATGAAAAGGTCATGAATGTTGAAGTTACCATCAAAGGTCAGGACAAGAAAGATAAAAAAGAGAAGGGGAAGTCAACCTGTAAAATGAGTGATTCAAATAATGGGAAAAAGAAAGATGGCGATGAGGGTCCAGATGGGCAAGGTGGTGGAGGACCAAAGGGAAACAACTCTAATGAGAGAGAAACCAGTAGTCGTAACAGTGAAGGAAAGAGTCAGGCAAAGAATGAGGAAAACAAGGAGAATTATGGGAAACAAAACAGTGGTAGTCCTGCATCAGAAAAATGTAACAAGGAACAGTTGAAAATAGAGACAACACAGCTCCTGCCTAGTGAACAAGCAAAGAAATTTAGTGCTAATACGCATTACACTTTAATATCGTCTAGTCATGAAATCTCAACACCAAGTGTATTGAATATACAAAGTGTGATTCATGGAGGCTCAATACATCAACTTGTAGGTCCAGAAAGTCCACACCGTAGTAGATCTCCAAGTCCATCCAGAAGTCCAACTCGAAGTCCATCCAGAAGTCAAAATCGGAGTCCAACTCGCAGTCAAACTCCAAGCTCAGCCAAATACAAATCGGATAAAACCAACAAGCTTATTCGACCTTCTTCAGCCAACCAGCAAACTCGAAAGTCAAGGCGCATGTCAAAAGAATCTCAAAGTTCAACCAATACTCTTACAGCAAGGAAATCTAAAGTGCATTTTGAAGGAGAGAAGCCACCCAGACAGTCTGTGTTTGTTGAAACTGCAGAGTGTGACAGAATTTGTGTGGGTTTGAAGGAGGAAAGGGCCTTGACCTTTGAGGAGATTGAGGCTGAATTGAACTTTATAAAAGAGGACATTGAGGAGAGGAGGAAGTTTGAAGATATGGACAGGATTTCTATAGACAGTGATGACCAGAGTGTGATGGAGGAAGAAAATATGGATTTAATATGTCTACCCACGGCAAATGAACATGAAAATATTAACGAAGACATTAGTGATTATTCATCCTTGTTAGATGTGTATCGTAAGAAGTGCATGGAAGTAAGTGAGAATTGTGGTGTCTTAAGTGAAGCTTTAACTTCTCCCAGGAGGAATGTAACCAGACCCAGAAGTGGAGGAGAATGGAAAGACAGAGGGGAACACAGAAACACCAGAAGCAGACGAAACAGTTTTCATTTTGAGAGGACCTCTCGTAACATCAGGAGTGAGACTCCATCTTTGACAGAACACGGTGGTTTGAAGCACACCACGTCAGAGATTTCTATTGCAGACAGTGGGTACAGCATGGCTTCTAGTGATGTCAGTCGTAAGGAAGAGAGCACAGTTCCACGACTTCATCTTCAGGTGGAGGATAGCAGTGATCTAGGACAGATGGAATCAGACAGAACTGAGGATAAGACACTTCTGGAACTGGTCTGTGATGAACTGCCTGACGTACAACAGATACAGGTAAAATGATGATAAGATTAAACTCATACAACAGGTACAGGTAAAATGATGATAAGATTAAACTCATACAACAGGTACAGGTAAAATGATGATAAGTTTAAACTCGTACAACAGATACAGGTAAAATGATGATAAGTTTAAACTCGTACAACAGATACAGGTAAAATGATGATAAGTTTAAACTCGTACAACAGATACAGGTAAAATGATGATAAGTTTAAACTCGTACAACAGATACAGGTAAAATGATGATAAGTTTAAACTCGTACAACAGATACAGGTAAAATAATGATAAGTTTAAACTCGTACAACAGATACAGGTAAAATGATAAGTTTAAACTCGTACAACAGATACAGGTAAAATGATGATAAGTTTAAACTCGTACAACAGACACAGGTAAACTAATAGACAGTCTAAACTCGTACAACAGGTACAGGTAAAATAACAGAAGTCTAAACTAACCTTTATTGTATGTAAACAGGTGTGACATTAATTGCCTTAAAGACTTTTACAGAGCAGGTTTTCACGACTCAGTAAAACCCAAAGTATACTTTCTATAGAATGTTTAGTAAAAACTTATGTAATAATTGACCAATACAACTAAATTTATTGCAACACTCTTATCATTTAAATCGTTTGTAATATCTTTTTTCAGGCCTTTGGGGATTTGTCAGAGAAGAAGCACCAGTAAGATTTTATATGTATAAATATACTGACTAATTGTCGTGTGCCATACAAAACTCAGAGCATATAAAATCCAAACTTTTCTTTTGCAGGACTGAAAAAGTAGACCTTGAAGTCATTGCTAATCCAAAAGAAATTCAAAAACCAAAGTAGGTGCATTTCTTTAGAATTACAACATTTTACTTTGTCACTGTTAGTTTGCTTGGTTTTTTTTTGTTTTTTTTTGTTTTTTTACAAATTTGAAATCTCGACACTTCAGTACTGTTTGCTTGCCATCATAAAGATCTAGTTTTTTAATATATTTGTAGAGTAAAGAGGAGGGCAGGTCCCACTCAGGCAGCCCCGTTTGCCCCGCTGTGCTTCACAGTCAATGCCCGGCCTCCAGATGGTTATATTTACTACTTTGCTTATGGAGCAGACATGAACCCTTCCAGGTAAGGATTTTACGACAGCTTTGAACACCGAATTCATTCATTATGACGAGGAAGATACTACAGTAGTGAAACGTTGAATAAACTTTTTACTATTTCTTTCAGAATATCAACATACATACAGAGGAAGGTAGAAAATAGATTTTGGGGATTGCTGTTTGGGTTCAATTTAGTTTTCAACAAAAAAGGTAAAAAAGTGATTTTGCTCACTGACTTGTTAAGACTTTGATCACTTAACTCTACATTTAATTTTGTTCTTCACATTTTACAGCATTAATTGACATGCCCTATTTTTAACTCATGATTCAACTTAATATGAAGAGTAAAATCTACAATCTGTAGTCCATTATAAAAGCTAATATCCAGCTGCATATGTTTGTGTTCTAGGCTCCGACCTTGAAGCTGGTGCATTTGCCAACATTGAGTTCAACCCATTCTGTTCCACCGAGGGCTGTATCTATCAAATAACTCCTCAGGAACTAGAACTTCTGGACAAATTTGTAGGATATCCCAAGGTACAGGGTCCTTATAATACTGCATAGCTGGTATTTTTGGTGGGGATATAATTTTGGCAATTTCTGAATTAAGATTCACCAAAATAAAAATCACTTTCAAGTATATCAGTATACATTGTATACATGTAGATCAATAAAAACTTGTTCACCAAAATTTCATCCAAAATTAATGGTACATGTAATTACCTTGTAAACCCAATCTGCCAAATGTGTGTCTTGCAGAAAAAAAACCCACAAAAGCAATTTTGCAGATATATGCCCAACATGGCTTACATACATGTATCTAATTGAGTACAAAGCACCTGCTTTCTCAATAATACAATTTTTGCCAAATACCAAGGCAGACTGATGTTAAATTTTCTGTCAGAGCAGTATTTGATCCAATCCTACAATATAACAAATGGTTGTCTTGCTTTACAGCATTATGAACACCTGATGTTACCCGTGTGGATGATGAACTCGAAGGAAAGCGATGAGTTTGGGGTGGCCCAGTATTGTGTGCCAGCTGTGATGTATATCGCACAGCAGGAGTGGATCGCAAAGGGTAGGCACCGGAACACACTACAAAACAGAGTTACGCATGTGTTCATGGCTTTGTTGTGATATTGCATTGTACGCATTTCATGACTTGCATTAGAATATAAATAGCACAATACTAAAAGCACTGATTCAAGTCTTCGATGTATGCTTGTGCTGAGTAAAGTGTATACACTCAGTGCTAGTATTATATACTTTACTTGCTGAAATCTTTGGTGTATTGTATCTAGTGTGGGATTTTTTTCTTGATAGATGAAGAGAAACTGAACTGTGATTATGCACTGATGCAATGCATTAAAAGTTCTGATCTGGTAACCCCCGACTACAGGGAGTATCTAGTGAACAAAGGAGGACCAATAGAAATCAAGTCTTAAAACACCACCCTCGATACGAAGAAATCAAGACTTAAACCACGACCCTCGATACGAAGAAATCAAGACTTAAACCACGACCCTCGATACGAAGAAATCAAGACTTAAACCACGACCCTCGATATGAAGATGTTTAATCATTCCCTTAGATGGAAGACCATGCTGTAATCAAGAATAGGCTGTTTAGTTACTTGCAGTATAAGGCCAGTGGAATCTAGTTTACACAATCATAGATTTGTGATTGATAACTGAAGTGAAGGAAGACTTAACAATAAGAAATACCTGCAGAGATAAATCTATTGTGACGTTTTGTGATAATTTGAAGGATGTGCCATGACTATAGACAAAGAGTGAAGTGTGATGTCAATTGTCTTAGATGGAAACAGATGTGCTAGACAGCTTTTTTTTTTTTTTTGTATTTCTTGCATTTAAGAAATGATAGCATTTTATATATTTACAGGAATTTTTGTGATGTACCATACCTCCCAAGAGGAAGTTTTTTTCTTCCATTATTTACAGTACGACATATTGACATTCCATGACACATGTATACAAGTGATATGCTTCTGTAAGCCATGTTTTGAAGCCTGTGATAAGTTTTTATACGGATCGTTATTTGCATTTACTAGTATATACTAACCCCAGTATTACCACGATTCAGGGAGACATGCAGCTATATACTGACGGACTAATTATCGGCTGAATATGACTCGGCATTTTGTGACTTTTTTCTCCTGGATTTATTACGAATTCAGACCTCATATCAATGTCTATTTGTTACATGGAAATGCAAGTTCTGTGTTTATTTTCATGTTGCAAGTCTAAACTGTTTGACAGTAGTGGTTTTGATCTAGAATGTATGAATTTATTAATCTCTTTTGCTCTGTTAGTTATGATTTATACCGCAGACTGTGTTTTGCTTTGGGCAATTTTTATCAAAGTTTGAATTACAACATAATATACTTACATTGTTGTATTTTCACTCACCAGAGAGAAAGTGCCATTGGGAATACTGCAATGACACCCTGGTTTACATAATCTGTGTGACCTTGACATTTGAACTCCCAATTCAACACGACCTGTTAACAAATTACCAGTATACGATTTGGAATAATCATTATTTTGATCATTATACAACATACTACTTGCAGCTAGATTTTGGCAGATGAAACATTCATCACGTGCAATTCCAGCTGTAGCTCCCTGGAAGATCAGATTCATTTGTCCAATATCTTCCCAGAGCTAAAGATCTGCACTGAGTGCAATTTTGAATTCATGTTTTGAGATACCATATCTCTATTAATATAAGTGAAATTATTTGCTCCAATTTTTTTCAAATTAAACAAAAGCGATATGCATGAATATTCTCTTGAAAGTAAACTGAATTGTCTCCCTTTACAATAAACACATATACAAATAATTTTCTTATTTTATAATTCATGTATAATTCGATTTTTAGTCGGTGATGTCATGTGACCTACATTAGAGACGGTGGAAACATTTCATCACTGAGTTAACAATATTTCACCGCATCCGTCCGCTAATAATTTCTAAAATTAGACACGCCTCATGCCCGAGATGCATCAACTCACAATGACTTTACGTCTTTCTGCAAGATTTCTCTATACAATCTAGGAAGGAATTTAGCATACATATCATCCAAAATAAAGGTCATCGCCTGTTCATACATATCATCCAAAATAAAGGTCAGGTCATCACCTGTTCATACATATCATCCAAAATAAAGGTCAGGTCATCGCCTGTTCATACATATCACCCAAAATAAAGGTCAGGTCATCACCTGTTCATACATATCATCCAAAATAAAGGTCAGGTCATCACCTGTTCATACACATCATCCAAAATCAAGGTCAGGTCATCACCTGTTCATACATATCATCCAAAATAAAGGTCATCACCTGTTCATACATATCATCCAAAATAAAAGTCAGGTCATCACCTGTTCATACATATCATCCAAAATCAAGGTCAGGTCATCACCTGTTCATACATATCATCCAAAATAAAGGTCATCACCTGTTCATACATATCATCCAAAATAAAGGTCATCGCCTGTTCATACATATCATCCAAAATAAAGGTCATCACCTGTTCATACATATCATCCAAAATAAAGGTCAGGTCATCACCTGTTCATACACATCATCCAAAATAAAGGTCATCACCTGTTCATACATATCATCCAAAATAAAGGTCAGGTCATCGCCTGTTCATACATATCATCCAAAATAAAGGTCAGGTCATCACCTGTTCATACATATCATCCAAAATAAAGGTCAGGTCATCACCTGTTCATACATATCATCCAAAATAAAGGTCAGGTCATCACCTGTTCATACATATCCAAAATAAAGGTCATCGCCTGTTCATACATATCATCCAAAATAAAGGTCAGGTCATCACCTGTTCATACACATCCAAAATAAAGGTCATCACCTGTTCATACATATCATCCAAAATAAAGGTCAGGTCATCGCCTGTTCATACATATCATCCAAAATAAAGGTCAGGTCATCACCTGTTCATACATATCATCCAAAATAAAGGTCATCGCCTGTTCATACATATCATCCAAAATAAAGGTCATCACCTGTTCATACAGAACGTTCCACCCCATTCCCTGCAGTGCATGCATTAACATAGCCATGTCATTCAAAATTAGGTCATTGTGTCCTACTTTTGGTTCACAATACGCCTTTTTACAAGATATAATTACTGACAAGGTTTCAAAGGGTGTCCGGGTAGCTCTCTCGCTTCTCACCACTGTGACCCCGAGTTCGATACCCAAGATCAGCAGTGGTTGTACATGTATGTAAGAGGGTATGGAGGTCGCCCGCTCGTACATGTGGGTTTCTTCTGGGTACTCCGGTTTCCTCCCACATAAATGACCCCCTAGTGCAAACATTCGTGTATCAAAGGACCCCACTGGAAGTAAGATTTCGAGCTTTCATGGGTTATCCTTGATATCTATGTATGTTTATAAGTATATACCGAATAAACATTTATTTTATGATTCTAGCCCTCATAATGTGCAAGATACAAACCAAAAATGGCTGTAAACGGATGGACAGGCATACTGGTAAACACCACATCATAATACAATCCATCATGGATGGACATTTCAAGTAGCTTCTTGTGGTTTCTTTGGTATAAGGCTAACTAGAACTGTTTAGAGTATTGGTGCAGACATAAAATCCCATGTACACTAAAGGTGCAGAGGCCGAGTTGTGTACACAGCAAAAGAATGGATAGGAAAATGTGGCATATCCATATGGATGATTGAAATGTTATCTAAAAATAAAACATTAACTTGGACTTTGACCATTTTTCCCTTTAAACACTTCAGAGGTTGTCTTCTAACTAAATCTGTTCAACCAAGACAAATATTTCTTGCTGGGTTCATCAACAATGAGGCATGTTCCAAGTACCTGCACTTCTGAATGCCACATGCATACAACCCTTACAATTCCTGAATTAAATACTTATATACCACACTATGGTTATGACTTTGACCTCCAAATGACCTTGCTGCAAAATCACGATACACCATCTTGCAATAAGCAAAATTTCAGCTTCTGTTGTTTCTTCTTTTCGAAATTATAGCCCAGATAAAAATTTAAAACTTGTTTACCAGTTACCTTGACAACAGTTACAATGACAAACCATCAAGCGATAAGCAACCTTAGTGCCGAGTATAAGCATTAAAACGCCTCTCATTATAAAGTTATGGAGCATTTAATGCCTCTCGTTATAACGTCATGGAGCATCCAACTCCTCTCATTATAAAGTCATGGAGCATGTAACTCCTCTTATTATAAAGTTATGGAGCATTTAATGCCTCTCATTATAAAGTTATGGAGCATCCAACACCTCTCATTACAAAGTTACGGCCCAGACTTTATGTACGAACACTGCACGTGAGAATAGATCAAGTCCGAGATGATTGAAGACTTCTGCACAGTTTGATTCATAGCTATCATTGCCATACACGTATAAAATAAAGATGATAACTGAAAGTTTAGAGACTCACATCTTACAATTCAATGACTTTATATTAATGGATATTCAAAATCTCTTCATACTTTTGACCTGCATCTACAGCAGAGTAAGAGCCTTTGTTAAGGTAACTCTTTCCCCGTGTGACATCATCATGAATTCATGATCATAGGTTTTTTTGCAAAATGTTTCATTCATTAAACTTTGAACATGATAGAAATAATATTCGTAAAAATTTTACTCACTGGGTGCAATAAATATCTAGTACACTATTACTGAAATACTTTTGTTTTCTACGAATAATCAATTATTTGTTTTAAAAATGTTGTCAAGGGCAATAACTCATGTGCTAGTATTTTCTTTATGGGATGTCTATTTTACAAGGATATTCCTGATATACACAATCAATTTATATATACATGTATTTATAAAGTAGCAGAGGTTTGGAACTGTTAACATTAAAATTTAATCATTTTAACCAGTTTTCATGTACTATTTTTAGTACCGTTTAACAAAAATGTGCAATTTTCCGATCTTGATATACACTTCTGTTTAATTATGTCTGACATCTGTAAAAAGATAGCAACATTTACATTTCCCTTGGTTATTGATTAAATCAAACTATACTAATAGTTTTTCTATTTTGTACCCATAATGATGTGAAGTCATGGGAGGGTGGAACTACCTTAACATTCAACATTTATTCAAACAATAAACAGTGACTAAAATTGAAATGTTTTTTATCTGAGGAATTTAGTCTCTGCGATGACGTTTTACATGGATCTGTGACTGTGGCCAGGTTAAGTCCCTCTCCATTCAATATTTATATAATCACAAACACTGAGATGGATTTCAATTTTATTAATCTGATTGAGAAAACATGGAGAAGAAACGTCCATAAAAAACTCCCATTGTGTCTATGTTACTATGCATAATGGCCTTGAGAGCCTCCAGATGTCTTAGTTCACATCCTGTAAGTAAAAATTACGACATTTCAGGAAAACATTTGATATATAAAAAATTTCTGTTAGGTAGATTCACATTTGTTTTTTGTAAGGGATTGAGTTCTGAATGTGTGACAGTTTTATTTTTGGTTTTTGTTGTAATGGATTGAATTCTGAAATGTGTGACAGTTTTTGGAGGTTTTTTTGCTGTTGTTGTTATAAGGAATTGAATTCTGAATGTGTGACAGTTTTTGTTGTTGTTGGGTTGTTGTTGTTTTTTTGGTTGTTGTAACAGATTGAATTCTGAATGTAGGACAGGTTTTTGTTGTTGTTGTAACAGATTGAATTTTGAATGTAGGACAGTTATTATTTTTTTGGTAATACCTGTATTAAATATTCTGAATGTAGGACAGTTTTTTTTGGGGGGGGGGGGGGGGGGGGGTGTTTGGTTTTTTCTTCTTTTTTTGGTAACATTGAATATTCTGAATGTAGGACAGTTTGTTTTGGTTTTTTTTTGGGGGGGGGGGGAACATTGAATATTCTGAAGGTAGGACAGGGTTTTTTTTGGTTGGTAACATTGAAAATTCTAAATGTAGGACAGGGTTTTTTTGGTGGTAACATTGAATATTCTGAATGTAGGACAGGTTTTTTGGGGGGTAACATTGAATATTCTGAATGTAGGACAGTTGTTTTGGGGTTTTTTTTGTTGGTAACATTAAATATTTTGAATGTAGGACAGTTGTGGGTTTTTTTGTTGGTAACATTGAATATTCTAAATGTAGGACAGAGTGTTTTTTTTATTGGTAACATTGAATATTCTGAATGTAGGACAGTTTTTCACGGTTTACAATTTTACCTCTAGTGTTGACCTCGTCCGGGTCCTCTGTGGGGGGATACTCCTACAAACCAAAAATAAAGATCATCATCGTAATAAGGTAAGGTGAACAATCAGGTTACTGACAAGGTAAGGGGAAGTCATCATTACATTCAGGCTTTTGTACAGTATATGAGAAAATTTTCTCCATCGTTTCATTTTCATCCATTTTGTCCTTAATATCCAAAATGATCAAATTCAAAAGTGGTTGAATTCAAATTTACCCAGAAATCTAAAATACCAACAACAAAAATTAAACAGCTTTGGACAAATTATAAACAGGATTAAAATTGTTTTTCAATGCCTCTGAAAATTTTGCTGTACACAGTAACTGTATTGATGCATTAAGAACTTTACATTTTCCGTGTACACAGTAACTGTATGGATGCATTAAGAACTTTACATTTTCCGTGTACACAGTAACTGTATTGATGCAGTAAGAACTACATTTTCCGTGTACACAGTAACTGTATTGATGCAGTAAGAACTACATTTTCCGTGTACACAGTAACTGTATTGATGCATTAAGAACTTTACATTTTCCGTGTACACAATATCCGTATGGATGCATTAAGAACTACATTTTCGGTGTCTTTTTACCTTCATATACCTCCACACAGACAACAGCAGTAAGTAGACTTCGTACGAGGTGGCGATGTGGAACAGCTCCGACACATATCTCAGTGGAGTCGGGAGGAGACCACTCTGTCAAAAAATCACACATACACAGTAAAAAGTCCGTAATTTTTTTGTTTTTGTGTGCCAGTTAAGAAAAAAGCATGTGGAAAATGTTTTATATCTTTGAAATGATATAGAAGCACATGACTAAGGTAACTTAATTACACTTTTTAATTCTGACTGTTATAATCAGATGAAAGACAGCTCTCTCATTCTAATAGATTTTCTTGGTTACAAACATTTGATCGAACTGATTTGACATCATGCATGATTGATTCATTGGGGGAATACTGAAGTCAGCAATGTGTATTTTGTCATGTTCATCACACAGATGCTAGTTTGACCTTTCTGTTTTTCTATGAATTCCTAATTCAATATATTACATACACATGTGAATATAATAAAATCAAGGGTGTCAAATAATATCGTCATTTTGATATTTCAACAGACCTCAAAAGTAAACTAGAATATTCCAAGGAACACGTCACCTGAGAGTGTATCAAAAATTACTACAGATATAAATGTGGGGGCATTCATGATCACTGTATATCTCAAATGACCTTCACATAAGAAAGATCGGCACTAAAAGTCTATGCTATCTCTTTACAGTCTCAAAGTTCTAGGATGTGAGAGACAGATGACAATTTTTGAAATCTGATCCTTGGAAGCTGGGCAGTCTGATAATTTTTACCATTCCAAACAATGAATTGTAATGACACTTTCCACGGACGTGGACACATGACCTTGTGTCAAGGTCATGATACATCATCTTCTCATTAGGAGCACGTGTACCAAGTATGAAGCTATTGCATCAAAGCATCCAGGGGTCGAAATTAACTTTTTCTACCACAGGCTATTTTTATAAGCGTTGGTATGATTCAGAGTGCAAGTTTAAGAAAAGCGAATGCACTTTACCGTATAAAACAGATACAATACGATCATAGTTTGTAAATCACCACTCGCTAAAATTTTCTCTAGTCCACTATTTTTACTCCCTATTTTGTAAATGCACCCGCATTTTGCGAGTATTTCTCGCTAATTTCGAGCCCTGATCATCCCATCAAAGTTACAGTAACCTTGACCTTTAAGGGATGACTATGAATTAAGGTCATAGCATATAAGCCTTCCTTTAGAACATTTCCACAAAGTATGATTTTATTCCTCTCACACCTGCACATATAGAAGTTATGGCCCAGAGAGTGTTTAACTACTGTTACAGACAAACAGACGGACAGGCACTGCCATAACATAATACATCCTAGATTATTCTACTTCTGTTTGTATGTACCACATCATAAACATTTACATATATAAGTATCCTAGCAAAAGACAAGCATAAAAAAACTGTCTAAATGTTGCTATGCAAGTGACACAAAATTCTGAATTTCAGCTACTGCTACCTCAAAGCTTTCAAACACAAAATTCATCAAGTTCTTCACGAAATTGATAAAAATGGGTTACCTTCCCCAGATATCTGATTAAGTGACCAGCTGCCTGCAGCTGTTTCGGCGTATTCCTGCCCAGTCTCTCTCTCGATGATTCAAAGTGGATCATAAGTGATGCAGCAAGTGACTTCAGGATAGGGGAACATCTACACATGGTTAGGGGACCTGAACAAAGAGTGATTGGTTATTCACAGACCACTAGATTATACTACTTCTGTTTGTATGTACCACACCCATACACAGATCACAAGATTATTCTGCTTCTGTTTGTATGTACCACACCCATTCACGTTTAAGAATGTATGTATTATACACAGACCACTAGATTATACTACTTCTGACTGTATGTAACACACACATACACGTTTAAGAATGTATGTATCATACACAGACCACAAGATTATTCTACTTCTGTTTGTATGTACCACACCCATTCACGTTGAAGAATGTATGTATCACACGGATAATCTTGCATGTACATGTATACTTGTTAGTCACATAAGATATTGATACAATATTATTGTATCAATATCTTATGTGACTAACAAGTCCACAACATATTCAAAATACAATTCTACCCAACTAGAAATAAAATTTCATAAGAAAAAGCATACCAGTTAATCAATACATTTCGTTTTTTCACTCACTTGTAGCGTACAGGTCCAGTATCTGCCATAAAACAGGGTTGTCTTCCATAGTTTTGTAAATTTGTAAATCCCTAAAGTAAACAAGCAAATGCAACATATATGTATGAGCCTGACGATTTCTTTGTGAAGTGCATATACTGTAAACGTATTATATTTGGCGTGTACGATATTTGGCGGAAATCGCTTTTTCAACAAGGTAGCGTAGATTTGATTTAGCGCATTCCTGAAATACTTTAAATTTAAATTTACGGATGGCATTTAGCGATGTACTTGATTTAGCGGAAGCTGCGTTCCGCCAAATGCGCGAAATAGAATACACAGCCAAATGTAATACATTTACAGTAGTTCATAGTGATCTCATATACAATGCATAAGACACAAAATTTCCTTTTGTTCAACTTTGTTGATATAAAAACCACTTACAAAATCTTAGCCTTTAATGACTAACAAATAACACTGCTCTTCACCGGTATCAGACCCTTTCTAAACCTCAATAGGTATATCGTCAAACCTCACTATCTCGACCTTGATGAAACTGAGAAAAAACTTCAAGATGTCCAAGGGTTTGATATATTGAGGTTAAAAATAAAGGAAATGTAGTTGGAACTTCCAACTCACTTCAACATATCCATGGTATTTGAGAAATGGATGTTTGAAATTCCAAACTTCAACTATAGAACAAAGTTTTTATTTATTCTGTACCTCTCTACAGTCAACTATAGAACAAAGTTTTTATTTATTCTGTACCTCTCTACAGTCAACTATAGAACAAAGTTTTTATTTATTCTGTACCTCTCCACAGTTAACTATAGAACAAAGTTTTTATTTATTCTGTACCTCTCCACAGTCAACTATAGAACAAAGTTTTTATTTATTCTGTACCTCTCCACAGTCAACTATAGAACAAAGTTTTTATTTATTCTGTACCTCTCTACAGTCAACTATAGAACAAAGTTTTTATTTATTCTGTACCTCTCTACAATCAACTATAGAACAAAGTTTTTATTTATTCTGTACCTCTCCACAGTTAACTATAGAACAAAGTTTTTATTTATTCTGTACCTCTCTACAGTCAACTATAGAACAAAGTTTTTATTTATTCTGTACCTCTCCACAGTCAACTATAGAACAAAGTTTTTATTTATTCTGTACCTCTCCACAGTCAACTATAGAACAAAGTTTTTATTTATTCTGTACCTCTCCACAGTCAACTATAGAACAAAGTTTTTATTTATTCTGTACCTCTCCACAGTCAACTATAGAACAAAGTTTTTATTTATTCTGTACCTCTCCACAGTCAACTATAGAACAAAGTTTTTATTTATTCTGTACCTCTCCACAGTCAACTATAGAACAAAGTTTTTATTTATTCTGTACCTCTCTACAGTCAACTATAGAACAAAGTTTTTATTTATTCTGTACCTCTCCACAGTCAACTATAGAACAAAGTTTTTATTTATTCTGTACCTCTCCACAGTCAACTATAGAACAAAGTTTTTATTTATTCTGTACCTCTCCACAGTCAACTATAGAACAAAGTTTTTATTTATTCTGTACCTCTCCACAGTCAACTATAGAACAAAGTTTTTATTTATTCTGTACCTCTCCACAGTCAACTATAGAACAAAGTTTTTATTTATTCTGTACCTCTCTACAGTCAACTATAGAACAAAGTTTTTATTTATTCTGTACCTCTCCACAGTCAACTATAGAACAAAGTTTTTATTTATTTTCTGTACCTCTCCACAGTCATATGTATGGATTCCTCTTCTGGCCAGAACCTGTTGTTGTAGAGGACATCCGGTGTAATCAGTTCAGTCATCAAGCTTCCAATCATTCGACTCAGGTCACCAGACACCCCCCGTCCACGGGAGGGTGCTTTGAAGGCTTCGTCTACCTCCATCGGTGCACCCTCCGGGGTGGGTGAGTTTACTTCCTCTGTTGTTAAGGTTTGGTGAGAGCAACATCTCGTGATACTCATAAGGCATTGTTTATTTCTGTCCACGTGTACCTATTCAATACAGAAAAACTATACCAGTATGTATACAGCACAACACAGTTATAGCAACAACTTATAATGATACAGTAAAACAGTTACAGTGAACACACTTATAATGACTTTACACTTACAGTGAAACACGGTTTAAGTCAACACACTTATAAATGAAATTACACTTAGAGTGAAACATGGTTACAGTGAACACACTTATAATGAATTCACACTTACAGTAAAACATGGTTATAGTGAACATGCTTATAATGAATTCATGTTTACAGTAAAACATGGTTACAGTGAACACACTTATAATGAGTTCATGCTTATGCAGTAAAACACAGTTACGGTGAACACATTTACAATGAGTTCATGCTTACAGCAAAGTGATTTTCATTACCGGTAGTTTTAAAATATACAGCGTACTAAGAGCATAATTATTGGGTATAACAAATCAAAATTGTTTGACCCCAGCACTTCACTATAAGCCTCTTTTAGTATCTCTGTATCATTACATACTCTTTGACTTTACAGTAAGATGTTCATTCACGAAGTAATTCTTAGCGGCATACAAAATTTTTGAAAGCGGAGACAAATCAAATACATTTCTGAATCAAACATTACATTAAAATGATTTTTTCTAGTATGCACCTAAGCTCATCGCAGGCTGTCACAGAGGTGCCAAAATTTGAAAACCAGTTATTAGGGTATTTTCACCAGACATACGGCTATACAATTAACCAATCTAGTAATGCTCCATCAGCAGGTATATTACCTTCTGCAGGACAGGAACTGATAGTGATGATCTTAGACCTTGACCTATGACTCCTGCATGAAACACACTAGACTGTGATCGATGGAGCGTTGCAGACAAGCCTTGCTTCCTGTTAGCTTCGTACAAAAACTGAAAATTCTTCTTCTCTTTTTCAGACTTTGATACTGACTGATACTGCTTCGCACCAAACAAAATGGCAATATCCTATAAAATATACATGTATGATAAACATCACAATATTTGTTGTTTGAAGGTTTTCAGATGCATAGTAGTTATTTCCCTTTTAAGAACTCTTGTGCTAGGTAAGGAGAGAAAGAAATTCATCTACAACCAGGATGTGGCAAATGTCCATCATTACAGTATACATGTACGTGTAAAACAAAAAGTTTCTCAAACACAGTAAAATCATCTGAATTTTTTTTAAAACACAAATTTCACAGAGTCTAGAAACACAAAATTCATTACATCAAATCATTTCATTACTATATCATAGTTGATCGAATCACAACTACGATGTTTGTTGCAAAAATGGCATTGTTTTAATATTTTCAACTTGATAAATCATTTATTATGGTCATACTTATATTTCCTGTTGCAATATCTATTATCAGAATCTGTTTTTTTGTATTTTTACCCTTTTTCTCGTTGATTTTGGTTGTTCTCTGTCTCACTCAAGAGCCCAAAGAGTCAAATTTGGAAGTAATAAAATCCTTCCTACCTTAATAAACAAACTTTCAATGAGAAATCTGAGAGCTATACATTGAATAAAAGTCTCTTTGCAGAGAGATTTCACACACTGTCGACAGGCATGGAACATTGATGAAGACAAACTTGTGTCTGAAATGAAACAATCATCGTAAATCACATTATTTAATAATCTGTCACAACATATTCAGTTATTGTAAAATAAAACACAAGCATTGCATTATTTTATCAAACGAGTAACTCTGTGGAGTAAATTCCAAACCTTCAACTTCTAAAGATCTGAAGAAGAAGTTGAGCAAATTTGAACACAGTCTGACTGCAGTGGCACTAGAAATGTTGTTGGGAATTCCCAGAGTGTTGAGGATTTTGACGGTTTTCAGCACAATTTTAAGGTCTTCATTGGTCAATAAAGGCAAAAATGCTTCCCACTGCTTCTTCATACAGAACAACATTGTGGATCTAAAAGTAAATATATGGAATATTGTTGTCATATAAAAACACTGAATTCATACATAACCTGGTATTAACTGCATCTACTTCCGCAAACTCTAGTTACAAATGTGATGAGTTCATCACCATGGAGATGACCCTGACCTTTCACTGGTCTTCTTTGTTGATTTTTCCCACTCCAAAATGGCCAGTATATTCCCCAGTATGATATCTGGCTGAGGAATTTTGTAGGATCTAAGTTTATCTGTTACTTTCTGTACGACTACAGGAATAACATCTCCCAGCTTCACCTCCACAATACTCTGTAACTGTATAAAGCGGCACAACTGCAAATACAAAAAATACGTATCTCTCATTTACTTACAGGATATGCTGATCTTTTGAAGTACTGGACCCAGTTGCACAAAAGTTAATTTCAACTCACAGTTAATTTACCATTAATTCTTTCATTTACATTGTATTAATTAGACATTAGCTGTTAGTTAATACTATATACTGTAAGTCCTAGTAAAGGCTTACACAAGTATTTGATAGAATTTTATATCAATGAACAAACCTGGGCGTGTGAAGTGGAGTTACAGATGATGTAGACCATCATATCACTGGTGAGGTCTTCTCCACTGTACAGACCAATGTAGGATGTGATCCTCAACAGCCAGTCTCCCCTACAACGTCATGGTAAAGTAAACAAGGAGTGACTTAACAATATAAGTTTTGTGGTGGTCAGCATCATGTCAGACAGACAGATACAGTTCTCACAGGTTTATATTTGTCATACAATGAGGCACATGAACTGTGTACCACGCCATGAAATGTCTTCACACATTTAATACAACATGCAATGAAATGTCTGTACATATTAAACACGCAATGAAATGTCTGTAAATGTTTGTAGCACTGTGTGTTTAATGCTGTCTATGTCTGTGTTTAATGCTGTCTGTGTCTGTTTTAATGCTGTATGTGACTGTTTTTAATGCTGTCTGTGTCTGTGTTTAATGCTGTCTGTGTCTGTGTTTAATGCTGTCTTTGTCTGTGTTTAATGCTGTCTGTGTCTGTGTTTAATGTTGTCTGTGACTGTGTTTAATGCTGTCTGTGTCTGTGTTTAATGCTGTCTATGTCTGTGTTTAATGCTGTCTGTGACTGTGTTTAATGCTGTCTGTGTCTGTGTTTAATGCTGTCTATGTCTGTGTTTAATGCTGTCTGTGACTGTGTTTAATACTGTCTGTGTTTAATGCTGACCATGTTTAATGCTGTCTGTGTCTGTGTTTAATGCTGTCTGTATTTGTGTTCAATGTTGTCTGTGTCTGTGTTTAATGCTGTCTGTGTCTGTGTTTAATGCTGTCTGTGTCTGTGTTTAATGCTGTCTATGTCTGTGTTTAATGCTGTCTGTGACTGTGTTTAATGCTGTCTGTGACTGTGTTTAATGCTGTCTGTGACTGTGTTTAATGCTGTCTGGTGTCTGTGTTTAATGCTGTCTGTGACTGTGTTTAATACTGTCTGTGTTTAATGCTCACCATGTTTAATGCTGTCTGTGTCTGTGTTTAATGCTGTCTGTATTTGTGTTCAATGCTGTCTGTGTCTGTGTTTAATGCTGTATGTGTTTAATGTTGTCTATGTCTGTGTTTAATGCTGTCTGTGTCTGTGTTTAATGCTGTCTGTGTATGTTCAATGCTGTCTGTGTCTGTGTTTAATGCTGTCTGTGTCTGTGTTTAATGCTGTCTGTGTCTGTGTTCAATGCTGTCTGTGTCTGTTCAATGCTGTCTGTGTCTGTGTTTAATGCTGTCTGTGTCTGTGTTCACTGCTGTCTGTGTCTGTTCACTGCTGTCTGTGTCTGTGTTTAATGCTGTCTGTGTCTGTGTTCAATGCTGTCTGTGTCTGTGTTTAATGTTGTCTGTGTCTGTGTTTAATGCTGTCTGTGACTGTGTTTAATGCTGTCTGTGACTGTGTTCAATGCTGTCTATGTCTGTGTTTTATGTTGTCTGTGTCTGTGTTTAATGCTGTCTGTGACTGTGTTTAATGCTGTCTGTGACTGTGTTTAATGCTGTCTGTGTCTGTGTTTAATACTGTCTGTGTCTATGTCTGTGTTTAATGCTGTCTGTGTCTGTGTCTAGTGCTGTCTGTGTCTGTGTTTAATGCTGTCTGTGACTGTGTTCAATGCTGTCTGTGATTGTGTTTAATGCTGTCTGTGACTGTGTTTAATACTGTCTGTGTCTGTGTTTAATGTTGTCTGTGTCTGTGTCTAGTGCTGTCTGTGTCTGTGTTTAATGCTGTCTGTGACTGTGTTTAATGCTGTCTGTGACTGTGTTTAATGCTGTCTATGTCTGTGTTTAATGCTGTCTATGTCTGTGTTTAATGCTGTCTGTGTCTGTGTTTAATGCTGTCTGTGACTACCTGGGTCCCTTGCTGTCCAGTAGTTTAAGTATACTTGTTGACTGATCTACTAAAGACGATAGGAAAGGAACATCAATGGATGCATTGCGACGTTTGTGAAAGACAGATCTCTGCAGCTCAAAGATCAGACGGTTCTGAAATAAGTAAAACATATTCTTGCCTTTTTTAAATCGATAAGACGGTTCTGAAATAAGTACAACATATTCTTGCCTTTTTTAAAATTGATAAGATGGTTATGAAATAGGTAAAACATATTCTTGCCTTTTTCATTGGTAAAAGAACTTCTATGATGTCAATGGAACAAGAGATGGCGAGTTTGTTGCATTTTACAAATTTTTGTACTCACAATGATTATGGCTCCAACTTCCTGCACCTCCAGGCAAGGGCATTTGTTTGTGTCGACTATTTGGAAATAAGAAATAGGAAGAAAAAAATGAGTTGCTTGTACATACTTTGTGTTCTTAGTACATCATATTTCAATTGATTGATTGGATTTTTGAAGAACAAACACTAAATCAATATCATAGTTTTACACCAATGTTACTGGGCGATCAAAGTTTGTCATCATTACCTGGTGCAGCTATCCCCAGTAAAAATTCTAACACTTCTAAAGTTGTGAAGTCAATCTTCTTTATCAGCTGAACCACCAGAGTAATCAAGCTGTTCAACAATACAAAAAAAAAAGCATGGAATCTTAATTCTGAATATACAGATACCATGTTATGCCTCAGTAAGAACAGAGCAAAATACAGTATAATTATGCCAGTGCTATGCATTTAGTGGCAGAAAATTTCACTACCTACTTATCTTTAATGATCCACCTCCTAAAAAGTTAAATCCCCCAATCCCAAAGATTACATACTGTACATATGGCAGGTGAACAGAAAGGCTGCTTAACAGAGACCTTTATCAGTTTTACTCACCTCATATATTCCGGTGCATTTCTTCTTCTCCAAGGTTCAAAGTTACCATGCAGTTTATTTAACAGCTTAAAGTTTACTAAAAGAAAAAGGAAGAAATTGGATACAATCAATTTTCAAATATTTAGAGATCAATATGAAGTGAGGTACATGTAGCATTCCATTTCTTCTCACTAAATTCCACAGCAGTCTTACATGATTTGATGAGATCGGTGCTGAGAACTTGTAGAAGCATGTCTGATCTCGAGGCCAGTTCTAACAGGAAGGGAACAGTAGTAACCTTCACTACTTCACTATCAGATTTCATGCTCTCCTGTTAAAAAAAACAACAACATT
Source organism: Ostrea edulis (assembly GCF_947568905.1). Taxonomy (NCBI): domain Eukaryota; kingdom Metazoa; phylum Mollusca; class Bivalvia; order Ostreida; family Ostreidae; genus Ostrea; species Ostrea edulis. The sequence continues at coordinate 92,933,558 of NC_079165.1, read as the reverse complement.
GAACTTCACTGTCAGATTTCATGCTCTCCTGTTAAAAAAAACAACATTGAACTTCACTGTCAGATTTCATGCTCTCCTGTTAAAAAACAACAACATTGAACTTCACTGTCAGATTTCATGCTCTCCTGTTAAAAAAACAAACAACATCGCTACAATTAAGACATGGAAAGCACCTTATTGTTCCCTTATGCAATTAGTATGCTGATTGTCTTTTCTGACAACACTGGAAAAATTACTGCAATCATATCTCTAACCCTGCCAGGAGATTTTGTGTTATCCCCTGCTTGTAAGCTAGTGTACACAATGTCTTCAAAAGTTAGGATTAGATTTTAATAAAATTTTGTGGCAGGGTAGGCCTTTCATCATGAAAGAATTGAAAGGTTTTGAAGTGCATCTAAGTACAGATAATAGGTAAACAAATTGCACTGGGATCAGGATAATGGCATTCATTGAATTAAGGAAGCCTGAAAGAGTTACACTGTCAATCATCATTTTTATCAAACAATAGCATTAAATGATTTATCAGAATTAACATTTACCATGATAATTAGAATTAACATTTACCATGATAATTAGTTTTTCTATCTAGTGCCAGCAGTTCTGTCATAATCAGAAGTAAAAGGGTACGTCTCAGCCTACCTCAAACAGCTTAATGAGAGAATGCCTCAGTCTACCTCAAACAGCTTCATGAGAGAATGCCTCAGTCTACCTCACACAGCTTAATGAGGGTACGTCACAGCCTACCTCAAACAGCTTAATGAGGGTACGTCACAGCCTACCTCAAACAGCTTAATGAGAGAATGTCTCAGTCTACCTCAAACAGCTTCATGAGAGAATGCCTCAGTCTACCTCAAACAGCTTAATAAGGGTACGTCACAGCCTACCTCAAACAGCTTAATGAGGGTACGTCACAGCCTACCTCAAACAGCTTAATGAGGGTACGTCACAGCCTACCTCAAACAGCTTAATGAGGGTACGTCACAGCCTACCTCAAACAGCTTCATGAGAAAAAGTCTCAGCCTACCTAAAACAGCTTCATGAGAGAATGTCTCAGCCTACCTCAAACAGCTTCATGAGAGCAAGTCTCAGCCTACCTCAAACAGCTTCATGAGAGCTCCCCTGATGTCCTGACGGTGTTTAGAAGCCAGGTGACCAAGAATGTCCACTACAGAATCCATCTTAGGGACCTTCTCATCCCCCCGCGTCTCCATGTCTGGTCGCTTGTTTCCATGGTGACAGAAATCCTTAAGACCACACATCAAGACTCTGGTAATAATAGTGTTAGGAAAACACGACCTACAAATTACAGTTCTATTGTCAGTTTTCAAAACAAGCTTGTTGCATGTGCATATATATTTCACCAATACTTTTTACTTTCATTTTATTAGAGGGACATATGGCACATATCATTATGCAGCCTATTATTACCCAATGTGTGCAACAACCCAATCAAAATGAGGACTGTATTTGACAGAGGCTTCAAGTAAGGCATCTACACATACATCAGGAGCACTGCCCACCCTGCAATATATAAGGGATATGAAACTAGTGTAGAATAGTGTAAATGTAGGATTAAATCATTAGAGACAAAAGAGAGCTGCATATACATACATTGCTGCGAAACATTCTGTGGCAACTTCCATGAGGGCCTTGGTAGGTTTACAGGTGACCCACATTTGAAGAAGTTCATTGAGGGAGGAGGCAGGGGACAGACCACACTGACTGGCATATTTACAACTGAGGTGTCCGAGCAGCTCCAAGGACCACTGTCAATGACAAATTCAAGGATTACATTCTTAATGCACTGCTGTTCAATGTCAATCATCAAAGTCATTAATTTGAACTGCAGAAAAGTATTTCTTGTAATTTGAATAATTGTTTAAGATGCATTTTTTAAAAATATATATTTCAAATTCACCCCCCACCCTCACAATAGCAAACAAACTTAAACATGTAGTAAACTTCAAATGTTTCCAAATGATTCTCATAAGATATTTACATATGTAATAGAGAGTAGTATATTTTACATTTGATATGATTGGTGCCCAGGCATGAGGGTTTGTCTTTATGAAGTTGAACAGGACTCCACACACATCTTGGATAACAATGTCTAAATTGAATTCTCCCTGATCTGTTAAATAACCACAAACATCTTTCATGTGCCGTGCAGAAATGAATAAAGTATTAGAATATTCTCTAATTAAATGTTTGCATTGAGCACAGCGAGTGTCTTATGAACTGATAATAAAGTATTACGATATTCTCTAATTGAACGTTTGCATTGAGCACAGTGAGTGTCTTATGAACTAATAATAAAGTATTACAATATTCTCTAATTAAACGTTTGCATTGAGCACAGCAAGTATCTTATGAACTAATAATAAAGTATTACAATATTTTCTAATTAAACGTTTGAATTGAGCACAGTGAGTGTCTTATGAACTAATAATAAAGTATTACAATATTCTCTAATTAAATGTTTGAATTGAGCACAGCGAGTGTCTTATCAACTAATAATAAAGTATTACAATATTCTCTAATTAAACGTTTGAATTGAGCACAGCGAGTGTCTTATGAACTAATAATTATGAACTGAGGAAAATTGAGTTTTCAGCAGATTATTTGTTTTAAAAAATTGGAGAAGACACAAAACTTTTCATATGAAATACAACCTGACAGAAATGTATGTATAAACCTTGAAATTATGACAGTGTATGCAATGAACTAGCAGATCAGAGGTGAGTTAAAAGAAATTCAGCATTTGAGTTTTCTCGGGTCCTTGGAAATACCAGAAACACCAGGTAATTCCCCAAAACACCAAAAAAGTACCGAAAACACCAATGTATCATCAAAAAACACCTCTAAGATGATAGTTCATGCCTGAAAATACATATATCCAAAGTGTCATTCATATTGAAGGAGAATTGAATGAGCTTTGGCTAATTTCATATCTGCTGCTCAAGTATTTGTCGGCAATATTGAATTTTAGGTACTTTTTTGGTGTTTTCGGGAATTACTTGGTGTTTGTTGTGTTTCTGGTGATTGCATGGACCGAGGTTTTCTCTCTTCTCTCAACGTAACCATTTTGCTAGCCACAGCACTGCCAACATGTTATGCCAATCAAGTATTGCCTATACTTCAATATACAATGAAATGAATACTACGAAGTATTCTCAGCAATATGAAACAGCATGTCTCATCTACCTTGGCTGGCAGGATCATCACTCTGGAGAATGTGGCGTTTGACAGCTTCATCGAACAAGGAGCAAAGGTGTTCTAAGACAGCGTGTCTGGCCACTGGCAGAGTCTGGAGAAGATGAAGGGCGGATCTGGCCAAGTTCTCATGACTGATGGACTTTTCCTTACTAGTACCCGCAATAAATGTCCTGACTTCTGATAAAATGTCCTTAAAAATTAAGGAGGTAATATGAGAGCATCTACTATATACAATTCATTTGGATGACATGATAATGCATCGCATTAACTTAGAGGAAAATTCAAGCTGTAACAAAATACATTAAGGAATATAATTTGCCTATTCTTACTCATAAAACAATGCTTAAATGGGGATTGTTTGGGATGTAGCAAATAGAAAGTGTCATAAAAGAAAAACCTAGCATACCGAATTTCCTCTATATTTGTTTTGCCTATTCTTGATATTCAAAAAGCGAGAAACAAAATACTCGAATCGCTATGGAATCTTTTTAAAAAAAATTAAGTCTACAGTAGCCAAAAATGTTTAAAATATCAAAACAACTTCATATGTATAAAATACATGTTGACTAACTTTCGAGCTGGAGGAAGCACCGGCCGCCGCCATTATTCAAGTTAGATTGTACGTAAAAGAACTCCTTTGCAATATAATTTAAAATGACTTCAAACTTTTCTTTTCAGTTTAATTTGGTACACCTGCTTCTTGTGACATAATCTATAAATTAAATAGCCAGTTAAAGCACAGACAGTAGTCCAGATAACACCAAGAAACTGGGAATATATGCTTTATTTTCAATAAAATCAAAGTTAGGAATTTACTTACAACAGAATTGCTTTAAAATATGTTATCTATCATAGAGACAGCAGTACAAAATATACTACAAAAATGACATATCAAATGTAGAATTCAACAACAACAAAATAAAAAAATTTTTAAAAAAATAAGAAAAAAAAAAAAGCACTTTTAAAATGTCACATGTATATCTTCAATGTTTTGCAACATCTATAATGTACAAGGTCTGTTTTAATAAGCTAAGTAAAAGCTGTGAGAGAGTTGGTTACAAAGTGGGTACCATGCTTAAAAAATGATAAATTTCAACCAGGCCTACATCATGTACATGTAAATTTTTCGAAGAATGTCCGAAGACAAATGCACATCTTCAATGCTTCCATAACAGCTGTACAAGGTCTGAAGGATGTCAAATAAATGCTGTAAGAGGAGTTGATTACAAAAATAGGTACCTTCTTTTCAAGACATGTTTTAAAGAAAATGACAAAGGGAAAAACTGATCACTTTCAAAAAGACACATGAACATCTTCAATGTGTCCATAACAGCTGCACAAAGTTTGAGGAACGTCAGTTAGAGGTGTGAGAGCAGTTGAACGTCAGTTAGAGGTGTGAGAGCAGTTGAACGCGTACGTCAGTTAGAGGTGTGAGAGCAGTTGAACGTCAGTTAGAGGTGTGAGAGCAGTTGATTACACAAAATAGATACCGTCTATTCAAGATATGCTTAAACAATGACAAAGTTCAACTACATGTAAATTTTTCAAAAAATGTCTGATTACTTTCTAAAAGACACATATCTATCTTTTTCTTTTCTTTCTTTCTTTTTTTTTTTTTCATTCACACAACATTTATTCGCATAATGACAGTCAGGGTGTTTTAACATCATGCCATTACAAACCCACTTGATTAGGGGGTACAGGGTATTTTATCTACCATTTACTCACACCCACTCTAATAGGCATTCATCCAAAGATAGAGGAAGAGAAAGAGGATTAGAAAGGAATGAAGTTACTCTGGCTTGTCATATATACATATTTTCAATGTATCAATAACAAAGTTTGAAAGTCAAGTTAAAGGTGTGAGAGGAGGTGATTACACAGAGTAGGTACTCTATTACAGGGACGCCCGCCCGCCATTCTATTTATAAGCCGTTTGCACGTTGTGTAACCCTGCCAATTATATGAAGAAACTACAAATAATTTTGTATTATTTTATATATCATATCCATCAAAATGATCTACAAGTAATCCTGCAATAAGTTGGGGTTGTTTTGTTTTTTTTTCAAAAGGGGCATTTTAATATAGTGAAAAAATAAAATGATGACTCGACAGGTACTGCAGAGAGAGGGGCAAGTGAGATGAGAGCAGTACATCAACAATCCCATACATATTGATCAAATCATTCAATACTAGTAACTACTAATGTGAGAGTTCACATTTATTCAACACAGCGTTACATGTGAAATACCATCTTCGCTAGCCAAGGGTTTACGATCCGCTCCGCTTCCCTTGGCTAGCGACGATGGTACAATACTGACTTCAGACAAAATTCAAATTAACGTTATAACTATGGAGCGCCAAATTAACATAAACTCAAATAATTGAAGATATCTTCAATTATTGGAAGATATTATCAATTCAATTATTGCTCTCTTTAATTGAATTAATGCGCGCTTTAGATCAATTATTGCTATCATCAACTTAATTAATGCGCGCTTCAATTCAATTATTGCTCTCATCAATTAAATTAGTGCACATCAAATGAATTAATGAGAGCAATAATAGATTTGATGCGCGCATTAATTCAGTTATTGCTCTCTTCAATTCAATTGATGAGAGCATCAATTTCGTAGAAATATTGCTCGCAATAATTAATTAAGAGCTCGGTATAAATAATTTGATGATCTCTTTAATTCAATTGAAGATATCTTTAATTATTTACAATGTTTTTCTATAAGGAATTAATGTGCGCATCAAATCTTTTAAGGTGGGTCCTTAGTCCTGAATTTTTGGGGTTTAGGTAGCATTTTTTTGTTTGGAATCAATAGATTAACATTCAGAGTAATGAAAAAAGGCAAATTAGATAAGGATTTCCACATTAATTTTCATTACAGTCACTACTAAAGTCATGTACCCCTATGTAGATTTTTATGAAATTCATTGGAAACAGTTATCTGTTGTTATTTTAAAATGAAAAAAGAAATAATAATTTAAATTGCATTTATTTATCAGGAAACATGTCAATAACTAAAACACATGTCATTTTCAATATGTTCATCAAGTTTTAGTATAATAAGTGCAAAATTATTGAATTAGCCTTACTCTCCAAAATGTTAAAAAACAAACTAATATGGACACAACTTCCTTATAGCATGGTTTACATATCATTTTTTCTGTTTATATTAGTAGATGTACATCTGTTATAGTTATTTATGAAAAAAAATCCATACCTTTCCTTAATAATTTCAAATCTATAGCTTCTAGAGTATGTATACCCCAATAAAAAACCTAAGTCTGGCACCATACAGCTGAGCTATTCAAAACCACTGATGGATTAAAATTTTATGTAATTACATGAAAAGACACAGATAATAATTCCTTATCACCTTGGTAAAATGTTTGTGAAAAATAAAGGAAATCTATTGCATAATGGACTTGATAAATAATTTAATGAAAACAGAGTTATTGTCCTTGGATTCAATATTTTGAAACACATTATTGACTATTCAAATATAACTAAGACTTTTGAAATATTTTATGGCTAACAAGATTTTTTACAATAACTATTGAAAAAGACTCCAACAAAATTTATGTTCCAGTCATTAAATTATTGAATTTGGAAAATCTTATGACGTCACAGGAGTGTGGAACTACGTTAAATAGAGCAACAATTCAATTAAGGAGATTTTTAAGTCAATTGTGGATATGTTGAATTGAAGATATCTTTATTTATATATAGTTGCTCTCTCTAAAGAATTATTGCTCTATTCAAATATTATATCAATTATTGCTCTCTTTAATTAAATTGTAGCGCTCATCATTCAATTGTTGGTATCATTAATTCATTTGAAAAGATCATTAATTCAATTAAAGCGTGCATCAATATATTCAGCTGAAGAATTTATGCTATCATCAATTCAATTAATGCGCGCAATAATTCAGAATATTGAAGATATTATTAATTATTTGAAGATATCTTTAATTAAATTGTTGCGCGCATTAATTGAATAGATGATATCTTCAAATAGTTCAATTATTTGAGTTTATGTTAATTTGGCGATCCATGTATAACTGCTTCACACATTTAAGGACAGTAACAGTTTCAGATCTAGAAACAGTTGAAATATATGTTAGATGAATAAATACATATAAAATTACAGTCAATCTAGCTCAAAAATGAGCAAAACCTCAAACTAATTGCAACAGAAATGAAATTTTGATTATTCATGCAAGAAAACACATGCAAACAACATATTAAAAATCGGCTTTTGTATTTCCATGGGAAAATTGGAATTTTGGGGTAAAAGGATGTGTTTTTTCATGAAAATCGCTAAAAACTGGAAATTGAAGAAAATGTCCATTTTATGTAACATACAGTAAAATAAGTTTCATATCTCAAATTTCAACCTGGAAATGTTCGATTAATTTTTTTTTACAGCAGAATATATTCTTTCCTTGACTGTAATTTTTGGGTAAAATCTTGCTTTTTTGAATATAATTGTTAAAGATTGAATTTTTAAGAAGAAAACCCACATTTTGTCATACATTTGAGTCTACCAATAAAATATTGAAGTTAGGATTTATTTTAAAAACTGCTCAACAAGTAAGATATATAGATTATTGGCAATATATATGAAAAATACCATTTTAGGTAGGAAACCCTACCTTTTTCTAAAACCAAAATAGTGAAAAACTGGAAATGATAGGAAATGACTGTTTTATAGAAGAGATGACATTGATCTTATAAATTTAAGAATAAAACGTCCAAATGCACAACTAAACTTTTCTGCACCAAAATTTATTTTCCCTTGCCGAATTTTGGGCTGAAATCTTCATTTCCCAACAAAAATCGTTAAAAACTGAATTTTGGAAGAAAATACTTTTTCCTGTCCATTAGGCATATATGAGTTACCACATGAAGATTTATACATTAAAATAAACTGTTAACACAAAACAAGTGCCCCTTCAAAAATGATCTGTAAAAGATGACCTACATTTTTGCAGTTACTCCCCTTACATCGGAAGTTGGAGGCGCACTTACCATTCCGGTCCTATGTTTCACATAAATACATGTAGTATTTTAAAACAAACAGTGTATAGTAAAGCTTACGTTACCAAATTCTTTATTAAGCTGAGTTTTAACAGTTTGTACTACATCTATGACGAAACAAGGTCCAGTTTCTTCGATTTCATAAAGAAATCTTCAATACGTGCACTTCGTCAAGTTCTAGAGTTTGGGAAAGAGGGGGGGGGGGGGGTTGGGGGGGGGGGGGTTATAGCCGTATTTGATGTTTAGTTCTATCCAAATTATTGTGCAATTAATACCGAGAATTTCAGGAGTAATCTGTTTTAAAAACAATGGACACATAGAATTAAAAGCAAAATGAATCAGGCACGCAGCATCGTAAAAAAGGGGGTGTGTGTGAAGATGATTTCACAATATTGCCTGAAAATTGACAAGTAAATTTTAATCCAAAGTTATAAAAACCCTTGATGGTGTTTGTGTGGTGGTGGTGGTGGTGGGGGGTGGAGGGGTGGGGGGGGTGGGGGCTAAGGTTGTTCTCTCAGTTCAATTTTACACTTCCACTATGTACAGTTCACGACAATGCTATTTAAAAAAAAAAAAAAAAAAGAGGAGGGAGAGCAACCAATCTGTCTAAAAATCGACCTCTGTACATAAAAATTTATCAACTTTGCATGTAATGATAAAAGGTGTAGAGCCATTATTGCTACGTGCCTGATAATTATATAAGTGATCATTTGAGTAATTACAGTACAGTTCAGTCCATGTTTTTACAAGTCCAACGGCTAGTGTCACAATTTGCCTTGCATTTACAGCGAAAAACGTTCAAAAGTTTGTCTGGCGCGACTTGTAATTTAGTTTTAACGGATACAAGAATTGCTGAAAGCAGTGATAAGCCCCAATTCGAAGGATTCAAATTAATCATTTCTTTAGTCCACTCTATGACTTAAAAAATTCTTGCAGTGCTCCTTTTCTGCAGCTGTAGTTAGTAGTTAGTGGCAATGACTGAACTTATAAAAATGATATTGCGTTTGACAATTCTTCACATAGCAAATCTCCTATAAGTTTATCTACGGTATTTCATCGTACAAAGTCGATATGACATCGACACCAGAATATATCTTTTTCTCTATGAAATCCTCATATAGGAAGGTGAATATAACGAACAGTGATCCATCTCGTAACTCCTATAAGCAATACAAAATAGAGAGGTGGGCAAACACGGACCCCTGGATATACCAGAAGTGGGATCAGATGCCTATGGGCTATAAGGAGTAAGCACCCCCTGTTGACCGGTTACACACGCCGTGAGCTCTATATCTTATTAAGGCTAACGGAGTTACCCTTATTCAATATCATTGTGTCAAAAACGGCCTAACAATCTATATGAAACAAGTCAGACAGATTTGACCCAATGATAGGTTGTATTGGCAAAGTAGATTGTTATAACGACCATATAATTCGCGAAATGCTGACTTTAAACGAAACAGCTGAAACCCCTTCACCATCAACTTGTTTGTCAGTAGCCTGCCTCCATTTAAAAACTAATCATATACAGAATTTTTTCGCGATTTTTCTACATTTTGACTATACAGGACCTGTTCCGATGCCGAACATTCTTGACGTTGTGTCGCATCCTGTGAATGCATGTAGAAAGGGAAAGGATTGACAAACTTCGTTTCCTAAAAAGACGTCTGGTTTTAACGATATTCTTCACTTATATTAGGGGCAAGATCAAAAATTCAATGTCTCACAAAAAACTAAGTTCACATAGTTTTCACTAAGAAACCCCCCCCCCCCCCCCCCTCTTAAAACTTAATATGACAAATGTTGAAACTAATCGAATAACAAGAAAAGAAACGTACGATTATAAATAACATTCTGTATACCTTTTCTACTGTTTATTCACAAATGAAAGTGTACATTAAATCTATTAAATGTTCATTAATATGTTTTAAATATTATGTGGTATTCAACAGTCGCTTGTCTTTTTCCTTTTTCCACTAAAGTGTAATCGATGTCGGATGACAGAAACTTGCAGGAGTTTTTATTCCCCTCCCCCTAACTAATTGAATTTAAATTTTCATCCGACATTGATTTCGTCCCTTAGGGCAGTTATGTTTATTTCAGAGTTCGTTGCTATTTCTGTGCTTTATATATAGACATTTCAAACACAATATGCATTTTGTATGATCCTCTAAAATTTACGATAAATAACTGTATCGTGTGCCAGCGTGGCGAGAATTCCATCGTCATCGAAAACAAGTGTTGTCTTGAATAGATGGCCGGGCGGTCTAGCGCGCTGTTCGCATGCTGCTAGGAGATATGTTCCGCAGGTCGTGAGCCCAAGATTAATTAAAAAGAGTAACTACTCGATTTTACATCAAATCATGATACTATGCGCAAGTGTTTACTTACATTGATTTTTATTATTTATATTATCAATGTTTTATTATCATTATTATTACCATGAATGACTACCCAAACCTGAATTTGAAAAAGAAAAGCAAAAATACTTTACTTACTTAGTTTTATAAAAGTTTTTAATACAAAACGCTTGCTCAAATGATGAAGATACAAAATAACTGAAACTTTTAACCCGAATAGCTTTCCATACTTTCTTTTTTAACAACCGTAATTCCCCCTTGTAAATTGACACTAATTCTTTAAGATTTCATTTATAATTGATTATTTATAACTTCTAAAGTAAATATTGTGTTTTATAATTAAAATTAATTCAGTAGAGGGTCAAACAAAATATTTTGAAGCTTTATTCGCGAAAGTTCCCCGGGAATATGGAAGTCGGCAAAGAATATGAGATGCTGAGCAATATTGTATGTATATAGAAGGTCTTAAAATCACCTTTTTAATACAACTGTTAAGCTGTTTAATCGCGTTTTTTATTACATGCTGATCGTTGTGTATAACTTTATTCCGATGACTGTCACAGTTAAGTTACTCCCCTTTACGTGTACGGCGTGCCGTAAACACCACAAAATATCGATGGTTTACTAAAATATTTAAGTCTAAATTTTAAATATTTCCCATTGTCCGATTTTGTCCCATTTTTTGTATGTTGTTAATCACGCTTTTGTTTATTAAATTCCGTCGAGTTTGTTTCTGTTGCAATTACTTTGAGGTGATTTGCTAGATTGACTAGACTATTAGGCCTATATGGTCAAATGATTCTCTCTCTCTCTCTCTCTCTCTCTCTCTCTCTCTCTCTCTCTCTCTCTCTCTCTCTCTCTCCGTTTTTGCATGATATGGTAAATATTTCACGTGTTTTGAAATACTATATGACGTCATTCCATTGTTACCGCATTACAATTCAACATCGCAGTAGACAGTTACGTCATAGTACACGCTACATAGCAGCCATTCCCGCCGATGCCATTATAAACAGTAATTTCTCAAAATGCCCGATAATCTGTCGCGTTACCAACCAAATCATCCGCTGCAATCGTTAAGATTAACAGAATCGGACTGCATTCTGCCAAGCCGGAAAGATGAAATCAAATGCTCGAAAAAATCCGGTTCAAGTCAAGATTCACGTGTTCAACCGCGGCATTCTGCTTCTTGCGATTCTCAGGCGCATTTCAAGACACTGGGTCAGTCCCGAATTGCGCCTTTTGCGCTTGACCCAAATTGTCACTTGATGTGTGGCGATATGTCAGACACAGATGAATCCCAGTGTCACTTCCAGCCTGTGGACAGGCCGACAGCTCACTCCGAGTCTCTCACAGGTCTGCTCAAACCATTGCCCATTGAATTTTCTAAATGGAACAAGCACCACAGAATACAACGAAATACCAATGTTTCAGATAAAGGGATAGAGGACATCTTTCTCATTCAGAATGCATCGAGAGATGATGAGTCACCAGTCAGTCGTAGTTCAGATGTATTTTCCGATTCACGATCAATGCACGCTGATGCCAGGAACAAATCCAAAGGAAGAGAACCACAAACCACCCCACTGGTTAGCCAAAGCAGTTCTTTAAATTCCGTCTCCAAGTCCAGTTCATTTGTACCTACACGGTGTAAGAAGAGATTTCCGAATGCATTTAACACCGTAGTGGAACATGTCCAGCATCCTTCACCCCCAGACACTATTGAAGATGACCTGTCTTCCACTGCTTCTTCTGTTGACGTTACACTGGTAGGACACCAAAGTAGGACAACAGAGGATAGACCAGCAGAACTGAATGACAGTTTGGACATTTCTTTCCCTGGGACTGCTATTACAGGTAAGACAGTTACATGTATTATAATCCTTTTCATTTTTATTTTGGGTTATCAATATATACCTGTAATTTCTTCTTGCTTTTAATTACGTTTTGTTGTCCGCAGCATCCACACAATCATATATTGTAGTGTTTGCAATGTACCTTAAAGCGGGCATAAATTCGGTGCATGGGTTGTTTTGTTTAATTAAAAGTAATTACGTACCGTTTGTTCCAGATGAGGCCAGTCTGCTATGTGATGGACTAGATCAATCTTCGTCGACTTCCTTGTATGTATCTGCAGACGAAGAGCTCACTGGCACAGTCAAAAGTAAATCATCTTTGGAGACTTTTGATGAGCACACTTCGGTTAAAGACTCTACTCACTCTTCCCCTTTATTCACCATTGATGATGGGATCCAGATGGAAAATGACGTCTTTCAGTCACCTCCAGACGAGATTCGGAGTCATCAAAAAGGAATGCAAAACGTACCACTTGACCAGATGATGCACTGGACCAAGCTTGGATCATATGTTAGAAAATGTTACGAAAACTCTCGGGTCTGTGACGTAAGATTCTTCGTAGGAAATGAAGTCCTTTTTGCCCATCGATTTATGTTATGCTCCGTCAGTCCGTACTTTGCATCCATATTTAACGAGAACAGTCATCCAAATTCCAAATTGATGGCAGATGTCCACATTCGAGGGGTGTCCATGAGGTCCTTAAAATCATTTGTGGACTTTGTTTATACGGGACAATTGGAAATGGCGACACCAATGATGTTAGATTTGATGAAAATCTCGCGGCATTTTGAAGTTCCAGAAATAAGACAAAGATGTGTCCGGGAAATAGCTTTCCTCCCGGATGAGGATTTAATCTTGTTGCTCGTTGAAAGTAGGGAAAAAATGGAGACCGGTTTTATTGACTCCATACTAAGGTTCATCTCGGAGAGATTTCTAGCGATTTCTCAGTGTGAATCCTTTCTAGATCTGGATGCTGAAACCCTGTGTATAATCCTGTCACATGATGGGTTAAACACAGCGACAGAGGCGGACGTCCTCCGTGCAGCAATGCAGTGGATATACAGGGGATCCAGTCAACGCTCACAGGTTTTGGAAAGAGTCATGAAATGTGTTCGTTTTCCATTAATGACGCAGCTAGAGTTGTTTGACTGTATCAATAAAAACTGCCTTCTTAGATCCAACGAAAGGTGCCTAGACATGATCCACAAGGCCAATTGGTAATTCTTCAATTACTCCGGGTTTTTTACTATGATTTACGTAGATCGCAGTTACATGGAGCTTTATACAAATTTTCAATGCCCTATAATTAATGGTTTTTGCTTTCGTAGGATTAGAACTGCATTAGCATTGAATATGCACGACCCCCTAGAACTGGGTGTACCAAATCCAAGGTGTCGTTCTTTTCCTGATGACACGTACAACAACTATATCAATGTAAGTGCAATACATATTCAATTTTGTTTAATATATAATCAAGTTTTGAAAATACTTTTGGATATGATCTGCGACTTTTCACGACGGCATACTTTTCATGAAGCGCTATGAAGTGTGCCGCCGTAAAATATCACAGTTCATACCCTCATACATTTCCAAAAATGAAATCGATGTCGTAAATATCGCTGTCTATGACGTAATTACAGTATTTTTATAACTAGATACTCCGTACTAGAATTGTCACCCCAATGCTTACTATCATGGGTTGCCTTTGTTGTTTGTAGTACAATGCTTACTATCATGGATTGCCTTTGTTGTTTGTACTACAATGCTTACTATCATGGGTTGCCTTTGTTGTTTGTACTACAATGCTTACTATCATGGGTTGCCTTTGTTGTTTGTAGTACAATGCTTACTATCATGGGTTGCCTTTGTTGTTTGTAGTACAATGGTTACTATCATGGTTTGCCTTTGTTGTTTGTAGTACAATGCTTACTATCATGGGTTGCCTTTGTTGTTTGTAGTACAATGCTTACTATCATGGATTGCCTTTGTTGTTTGTAGTACAATGCTGACTATCATGGGTTGCCTTTGTTGTTTGTACTACAATGCTTACTATCATGGGTTGCCTTTGTTGTTTGTAGTACAATGCTTACTATCATGGGTTGCCTTTGTTGTGTGTACTACAATGCTTACTATCATGGGTTGCCTTTGTTGTTTGTAGTACAATGCTTACTATCATGGGTTGCCTTTGTTGTTTATAGTACAATGCTTACTATCATGGGTTGCCTTTGTTGTGTGTACTACAATGCTTACTATCATGGGTTGCCTTTGTTGTGTGTACTACAATGCTTACTATCATGGGTTGCCTTTGTTGTTTGTAGTACAATGCTTACTATCATGGGTTGCCTTTGTTGTTTGTAGTACAATGCTTCACATACCGACCTACTGGATATTTCATTTGGAAGTATTGAGAATGACGAGAACTGCACAAAACGTGTAACAGGAAATGAAATATCCACGGAACCCCAATCCTCACCAAAACAAATACAGAGAGCAAGAGAGCAACACATAGGAAGTGCGAACACTAGTAAGCAAACTAAGACTTGTGTTGGGTTTTCTTGTAACGAGGTGAAATCAAACGTTAATATTTTAATGAAGGAATACTGTACAATATATATAGACAGACACTTTTATAAAGCATGTAAATATTTTTTTCAATAGTCAAGGATCGTGCAAACGAACACAACACTATCGATCAATCATCGATATCAGAAGGAATTGAACCTCATTCCATGACAGTACTGGAAGGAAAGTTGTATGTGATAGGTGAGCTTTAAATGTTGTACCAAACAGAGCAAATAACTTATATGGTACATGTATACTATCACTCGCGTAAATTGACAGATATCTGAATATACATGTATGTTATTTCACTGTAGGAGGGTTCCACCATCAGTTTGAACTTCCACAAAGGGATGTGTGGGTCTATAGTCCAAGAAATGGCTGGCGGAGTTTGACGCCAATGAAAACTGCCCGGATGTACCATACTTTGTGCGTTCTCGATGGATGTATCTATGTCATTGGTGGAGTGGGGAGAAACAACAGGTAGTTTTATCCAGCAGTGTGTATAACATTTAACAAATTAGGACAAAGTATAGCAGTGGACAATATACTGTAATATTCCGGAAATTTATAGTGTGATCATTCGATATTCAGCCAGTCTTTCAGATGTATTGATTGGTTGGTTGTATATTGTTTAACGTCCCTTTCGAGAATTGTTCACTCATATGGACACGTCATCATTGCCGGTGAAGCGGTAGTCTGGGGTTGGCAATCGTTAGATACTACATTGCAGTTGATTCTCTATTGTCCTTGTGGTTATTAACCCAGATATGGCACGCTAAATTCACAAAAATGAGCTAAACATAGTTTCACAATTGATAAACGACCTGTAAACTATAGTTAACGATTCGTTAACTATAGTTTTCATCCGTAAAACTATAGTTTACAAATGCTAATCCAAGTTTATCTGTCTTTAAATAAACGTTAAAAATAGATTTCATACCGATTGTTAAGCCTTTCTTGGCACACTGATTTGACTGCGGATAACTCCGTTTACCTGATCAGGATATGGGGCTCACGGCGGGTGTGACCGGTCAACAGGGGATGCTTACTCCTCCTAGGCACCTGATCCCACCTCTGGTGTGTCCAGGGGTCCGTGTTTGCCCAACTATCTATTTTGTATTGCTTGTAGGAGTTATGAGATTGATCACTGTTCGTTATCTTCGCCTTGCATTTTGCTGATAAATACAGATTCACATTTGTAAACTATAATTTACATTCGTTAACTATAGTTCACAATTGTTAATCCTAGTTTCACAAATTGTGATACTATATTTATCAGATAAACTTAATAATAGTTTAGACTTGTAAACCGTAGTTTACAATCGTGAAACCGTATTTATCAGATAAACTATGTTTTGCAATCGCTAATGATTGTTTTCATTGTTAATTATAGTTTACGCTTGTGAAACATAGATTATCTGTTAACTATGATTTACAGATGTGAAATATAGATTAACGTCGTTAACTATAGTGTACGGTTAGTTTACAGTCGATAAACCTAGTTTATCAACTGTGAAATTATGTTTAGCTCATTTTTGTGAATTTGGCGTGCCATACCCAGATAAGGTTAGGTCATACTATTTGTATATATTTGCAGGTGTTTTGTACTACTTGCACTCATTTGACACCCTTGACCTGGATTTGTTCTATATCTTGTTGTGTACGACTTCTTTAGTAGAAAGATGACGCAATGGTTGCATAATTTTCTTTCAAGATTGTACTTGAAAATTCATTTTTATTATAAATACACTGTGGATTTTTATGATAGAAAAAGCTCTGGTTAGACAAGTAATTTTTAGGAATTTGGATTTTGGAATTCACTATTTTGTGTGTGTAGATTCGGACTTATTCACCTATTGTAAGTTAGTACTTTGCTATTGTTACAATTTTCTTTCAATAATTGTAAATAAATCTCATTGTTTAATTGCCCTTGTTAGTAAAATCTGCTGCGTTATTAAGGGTAATTCTGACCCATAACGCAGGTGTCTGTTTTCAATCACATTGCTAACCATGAATTAAGGGAAATTGTTATATCAATGATTGATTGATTTAACGTCCCTCTTGAGAATCTTTCATTCATATGGAGACGTTGTTATACTGAAGTCATTCCCCAAACCCTTGAATTGACAAGGTACGAGCCCTGGTAGACGTTGATGTAGGTCAATGTATTACAATATTATGTTTTTTAGTTTTGCCATACCGTTTAATTTCGTCCTTTTAGGGTGCTCCGGTCAGTTGAGTGTTATGATCCAGTAACAAATCGGTGGCAGTTCGTAAAGTCTATGACAACAGCACGTGCTGGGGCTAGTGCCGCAGAGCTTGATGGGAAGATTTTTGTGTCAGGAGGATTTGGAAACACTTTATCTGGAATGCCTCCGATCCTTGATAGTGTCGAAGTCTTCCACTCATTAAAAAACAGGTGCTTTGTCTAGATATCCAGCAACGGTTTTGGTTTACATTCATTCGTACAAAACGTCACGTTTTTATATACCTATTTCGATTACGATAACTTACGTTTTGTTGTAGATGGACTGCAAGAGGTCGTCTACGTTTTGGTCGTTGCCATGCCAACATGACTTGTGTTGGAGGCACCCTGTACCTGAGCGGTGGTTTGGCCGTGGATTCTAACACGTCACGTGTTTTAGACGTAGAGGATGTTGATATCTATGATGCGCAGAATGACTCCTGGTGGTTGCGCACTTGTTTGGACAGAGCACGCCACAGCGCAGCTTATTTTGTTTCAGGTGAGTAATTTAGACTTTACTACTATTGCTGAGATTTTGAACATATAATTATCCACAATTAATCACTACATATCCATGCATGCAGTTATATCTTAATGTGTTGTTTCAATGTGAATGTAAAACACAATTTTATCATTCATTAGCATATTTGACTCCATCATTCCTTAACATACTTGATTCTTAATTTTAACGCCTTTGAAATTTTCAGGACAAAAGCTGTTTTTAATTGGTGGAATAGCTCTCAACAGCAAAGGCACTCTGAAAAATTCTATAGAATGTTTGGACACGCGATCAAACTCATGGTTGGCCACTTTTGAACTGCCTAGTGAGGTGCAGTGGATTCGAAGTGTTATCTAATGTGAATTTGGGACCATGTAGGAAAAAAGTGAAAAGGCTTATATTTAATCGAGGCAGGCTGCTGACAAACAAGTGGATGTTACCGGGGTTTCAGCAGTCTCATTTAAATTCAGCACCTCGGAAGTGCTAGTCATTATAACGATCTAGCTCCAATACAACCCGTCAAAGAGTCAAATGCTGTCTAACGTGTTTTACACCAATGGTTATGCCATTCTTGGCAGTGATTTTGACGTGGGTGTGACCGGTCAACAGGGGATGCTTACTCCTACTAGGCACCTGTTCCCACCTCTGTAATATCCAACTCTCTATTTTGTATTAATTATAAGAGTTATAAGAGAGATCACTGTTCGTTATCTTTCATTTATCACCAAGAATACAAATTGTCCAAAGATGTATGAACTATATTCATTATGTATTGTTTTTATGTATTGTTTATATCCATTGTTGATTTGATGTGATTTGACATTTTATATTAAAAGTACAAAATAAATAAAAACAATATAAATACAAGTTCTGCGTTTTCATTAACTATTGCCTGATGATGTTGGTGATATCCTTTCTTTGTCAACAACCTATCAATTTAACCTTAAGCCCCCCCCCCCCCCCCCCCCCCCCTGAAATAAAAAGCACCAGTATACTTTACCACAGTGACAAATCATGTGACTTTGACATATGCACGAAAAATGCGCACAAAAGTCAGCACAAGGGAAAATTCAAAAGTAAGCACCATTATCAATGACGAATTGTCACATTATATCAACATTTGGAGAATTTTCCCAGGAACAAATCTATACTGAAATGGTGGTTCTATGTGGGATAGAAGCAGAATACACAGAAACAGTTTTTTTGTTTTCCGTCAAAAACTTTCCTACCTTCGAAGTTACACATCAAGTATTGTCATCCAAGCTTTCCCTATTCAACTTTTAAGTCTGAAAAGTGTGATATTTTAATAAACCAAATGATCATGTGGTTAAAACTTTATTTACCAATGACATGTTTAAGTACAAATATTACATTTACATAGCAAATAACTTGATGGCAACTGCCAGGTCGATCACATTATGCAATCTTATCCCCTGTAACTTCATAGTTTCAGAGCATCCCTACCGGCCACCTTCAGTCAGCCTTCTCACCATTCCATTCCACCATACATTATCACAATACATTATGAGATCAGAGTACACATCCAGACATGGAAAATTTCTTATGCACTTCATCGATACAGCTGCAAAACTTTACATATTTCTAATTTTTAACTTTCATTTCTCCAAGCAGCAAGTCTACTATATAATGCAGTGCACAATCTTTGTTTGATGTGTTTGTCCAATGGCACAATGAAATCAAGTCCGTTTTCTTAATTTCATTAAAATTCAAGAAAAACAATCCACCATTGTTCTGATTTTCTGTACAAAGGGAAAGCATTTTTCTTTTATGATCACAGTTGGAGAACTTTTGTCTTCCCATCACTATCCACCGATAACCCATATTTTCTCATACTCATAATCCACATTTTCTCGTCCATCATGTAAACTGTTGCAGTGCTGTTTTCACTCTGTAATGAATCAAGCCATTCAAGTAACTGACTAATCAAATTCATCTAAAATATTTATATCTATAATGTCAATTTTGTCTGCAAATTGAATACTTTTCAATTCATGCACGTTTTGCCATATATATTGCTTACTTATCAAACAACAGAACATCGTTTGCACTGAGGAGTTGTTGTAAGAGCTTCTGAATTCCGAGATCTCGAAGTTTTGCTTGCCTGTTGTATGCCCCTGAAGCAAAGACAGAAGACTGTTTAACTCTTTATTATACCGTCAAAAAGCCAAGGTACAGAGAATTGTATTGAAATTCAAATAAATCCTCAACCACATGGTCTTATTATTCTACATTTCTTTTTTTTTCTTCAAAATATCAGTTGAATTTATATTGCTCCTATCGAAAAATCCATGTATTGAGCAAGTTTATGATCAGTTGCACTGGCAATATATTGTTTTCATCCAGTTAACCAAGCACAAGTTCATACTTATCACAAATATAAAGTAGAAGGGCACAATGTTTATCTTAAATTTTGGTTATTCTGAAAATCTTTTTATTGTCATTGTTATTGAACTTCAAATTTTAAGATATTTAGAGATACCCTTATTTGCAGCTAATTGCCATTATCACATCTTTAAAATTTCTTGTTTAACCATTATGAATCAAAATTATAAATTCACGAAACCTTGAACTCGTGAATTTTTTTTATTTCACCAAAGGCTCCACATGGAGCATAATAGTATAAAAAAGGTAAAATCAACAACAATGTTGAACACAATGAACGAAACACAACAGGAAGGTAATATCATAAGAATGTGGACAGAACTAACTTGATAAATTTGGCAATTCCTATCATAGTATATTTGTCTTTACAGTTCAATAATACACTATAGCTAATAGTATTTTGACAATCAGTTAAGCATTTTGGCAAGAATCTACATCTTTCATGAAGCAAATAAGTACAACTGAACAGATAATGGAATTCAGAACGGGACAATAATGTGTGCTTATCTATCTTTGTATTCCAGTAATGTTTGTGGAGCAGTGATAAACCGACACTCACCTTCCTGTTCATTCCACACTAGATTAGATATACACGATGTGGCGGCTACCTGTAACTTCACATTGGTATGCACCTGTAATTCAAAAGTTGTGTTTATAGAATGCTGTGGTGAGCATCTTTATGTCCTGTCTGGACCAATCATAAGAAATGTTACATCTTCCTCAAGTATTGTAGATATGTGGCTAAAGTCTTTATCTTCAATTCTATTTCAATTGCCCATAAATGATATGAAATTTGAGGCATTAATTAAAATAGTATTTCTTCATCCAATGACCATTCTCTTTAGTAGTAGTATAATTAACATTGAATAATCACTACTTGCCATATAAGTCTTGAGTTTCTTGAGGACGTCTTCATTTCCCATGATGTAATCCTTCGCTTCCTCTCCATCTGCCACATTAGTTAATATACACAGGGTCTGTCAACCAATCAAATATCATAGTTAATATACACAGGGTCTGATAACCAATCAAATATCATTTTTTATTTATTAATATACACAGGGTCTGTCAACCAATCAAATATCATTAGGTAATACATTGTATACACAGGGTCTGTCAACCAATCAAATATCATTAGTTAATATAAACAGGGTCTGTCAACCAATTAAATAGCATTAGTTAATATAGTTAATATACATAGGGTTGCCAACCAATCAAACAGCATTAGTTAATATACACAGGGTCTGTCAACTAAACAAATACCATTAAGCATTTCACCATTTCTAATACAAACAGATGATGACATTATATTACATAGGGACTGTCTATGATATAAACATCATTACATACAGATGATGACATTATATTACATAGGGACTGTCTATGATATAAACATCATTACACATTACAAACAGATGATGACATTATATTACATAGGGACTGTCTATGATATAAACATCATTACACACAGATGGTGACATTATAAGTACAATATATATGTAGCTTTACTCTACCTGTTCTTTTATCTCCACCACATGATCTCCTTCTAGGATAAACACTACAGCTTGCATTATTTGACTTCCATAGACCTTCATCAAATGATCAATATCCTGGAGGGGAAAAAACCATTAGAGGTGAACAAGCTGAGTAATATTTGATTTCAGAGAAAGCAAATATAGCATATTAATGCCCTTGACTTTGTGTGTAGTTTGAGTTCACTTGAACATGTTTCAATTCACAGTAAATACTAAAAGTTTTCTTGTAAAAAATTATATTCCTCTCATATACAGGTGACTCTCGATAATTCGAAGTTCAAGGGACCTTGATAAAACTTCGAGAAATCGAGAGTTCGATAGATCGATATTCGGAAATTGAAGGTCCGCCGGTATGGTTCAGATTTTACAATAACTGGATATGTATACCAAGAAAATCATTTTATGATATCGTTTTGACATGTTTTCCTTCAAATTTGTCAGGTACTTTGATATCAAAATAAATAAAGTGCACCGCCACGGCACATGATACGCCCGTCACATATTGTTAACAGTATAGATTGTACCCATTAAAACATTTTTTTTATATATCAACTTAATTAAATGTCACAGTGACCTTAAAGTAGGATGCGACACCTTCTACCTAAGATGCATTAGTTGACCAATTTTGGTGATTCTAGGTCTAATAGTTTTCAAGTTATGAGCCGGACAAGTTTTTGCCATATATGGCCATATCTTCTTAATGAAAAGTCACAGTGACCTGGTTTTAATGTGCGACACACCTTCTACCCAAGATGTATCTACAGACAAAGTTTGATGATTCTAGGCCTTGTAGTATTTAAGTTACGGGTCGGACACGAAAAAGCTAACAGACGGACGGACAGACGGATATCTTCTTAATGAAAAGTCACAGTGACCTGGTTTTAATGTGCGACACACCTTCTACCCAAGATGTATCTACAGACAAAGTTTGATGATTCTAGGCCTTGTAGTATTTAAGTTACGGGTCAGACACGAAAAAGCTAACAGACGGACGGCATGAACGCCATACCATAATACGCCCCGTCTTAAGACGGGCGTATAAAAACCTTATTTTGCATTTATAATAAAAACATTTCAAAGTTTATGTATTTATTTGTTCTTTAATCATGCTTAGATAGGCATACAAAACCAAGTTCCGATGACGCTTTACTATCGCAAACTAAACAGCACAGTGTTATGTCGCTTTACCCAAAACAAAAATTCTAACGAACTTTACCCAAAGAACCAACTCAAGAAATTTAACAGTCTGTAGATCTCTAAATCAGGTATAAAACTTATTCTTTCATTGTCAAGTCAAAACAAATTATAGATTTTATTCATAGTCGGATTATATATAATTTTAATCATCACCAAACCCCAATGCAAGGTGTAAACTGACCAATTAGCCAATTATATACAGTCAACTCTCGATAAACCGCCACCTTTTGTTCTTATGAAATTATGGTATTATAACAAATTTGGCGATGAATTGAATTACTGCCATCTTGAAGAATTAGAGTTATCGTTCTTTTATATGTAAGAGTTATATTTCCTCTATTTACAATACTTATGCAAGTGAGCGATCGGGTAACATTCGGTAAAACAATCCTGTCTCGTCTATATCATAAATATCTTTCAAATCATAATTTTTCATTACTTCTATTGCCTCTTTCCGGCCATCAGTAATCAAACTCGCATGAATTTCAGCACTTTCACTGCTTATAATTCTGGAAGAAATTCCATGACGTTGTTTGAAACGAGTTAGCCACCCTTCAGAATATTTGAAATTGGATATTCCTAGCTCTGCACCATACTGTTTTCCCTTTTCATTTATCATATCCCCGGTAACAGGAATGTCTTTTGTCCCGACTTGCGTAAACCACATAAACAACGCCTTTTCTAAGTCAGTATTAAGTGCACTGCGGTGCCGTTTCCTAGCAGGCAAGCATTCAGAGATTGGGTCAGGGTCGGCAAGAATTGCATCCTTTGCTGCTAAGATGTCGCCCACTGTCCTTTTTATAGACTTTTCCCATGAAACAGAAAAATGATTTGCAATATCCTGATGGGTACATTTTGGATGATGTCCTTGGTACGTAATGATTTGCTTTTTCTCATCGAAATTTAACAGGACCCTCTTTCGTGGCGAAGCCATAGCTAAATTGAAATGTGTTTCTATGATGTATAAACAACTTGACTACAGTTTATCTCGAGTAATTTTCTTGTTTATTCAATACAGCAATTACTGGGATCCTTCTGTCCAGGTGTACGCTGGAGATCGATAATGACCAAGTTACTGCTTCACTGACCACGTGCACACATGGCGGTTTATCGAGATAATGAACACATTGAAATAGACTTTTGTAATGAAAACACTGTGGCAAATGGCGATAGCAAATTTGGCGTTTTAACAAGAGTTTTAAGTAACAGGAAAAATGTTCCTAGAAAAATGCGGCGTTAAAACAAAAATGGCGATAAATTGAGTGGCAATAATTCGAGAGTTACCTGTACTCAAGTGGGTCACTTCCACAAAGAAGCACGGGCGATGTTTCAACTACCATATGTAAACACCGAATTACCCCTCCGGCATTCAACAAAATCCAGGTAAGGCCCAAGCAGAAGTTATTACACGCTTGCTTAACGGTGGGTGTACACTACCACCACTTTGAGAGATTAACAATGAAATGTGTTTTACGGGACCCAACTTCAATTCGAGAGATCGAGAACTTCGAGAGATCGATAGTAAATTTGCTTTGTTATATAGAGAAAAAAATTGGGACCATGATTTCACTTCAAGAGACCGAGAACTTCGAGAGATTGAAGTTCGAGCCATCTCGAGTCACCTGTATTCTAATTTAAGTCAAACTGAAGCAAGTTGTTTAGAGTTTTTAAATTTGAATCACAAATACCAAACAGAAGTATAATGGCTGTTCCTCAAGTCTATGGTTGCCAAGAAAAGTACATTGCTAGTACCAATAAAAAAATTACCATGATCTCTACAAGAACATTTATGCCAAACATGGTAGGTGCATGTATGTGAACAGTTTATAGCAGGCATCAATAAGGACAGGCGATGAAGATATCTTTATCACATGAGCCGATGGCTAAGGTGAATGAACAAGTGTTCTGGATCTTACCGTTCTTCCTGCCAGTAAGTTGCGTATCAGACCCAGTGTTTTCATCAGGACCCCCGGATCTGGATCGGATAGAAGTCGGAAGAGCTGCTCTGTTCCGATAGTATCCACTATATGAATCTTCACAGACAGGTCTGCCTGGAAAGCCATGTTCTGTGAGTGAAGGTCACAAAGACAAAATTAACACCTGTGATTAACATCAACATGACAGCACACTTTTCACTCTTCATCAACATCAGAATTTTTAGTTTGGCTTTCAAACTATACCATGGAAAAGAAAGAAATCTCTAAAACACAGTGATCTACAGTGAATGTTTGATAAAACACGGTGATCTACAGTGAATGTTTGATAAAACACGGTGATCTACAGTGAATGTTTGATAAAACAGTGATCTACATTCAATGTTTGATAAAACACAGTGATCTACAGTGAATGTTTGATAAAACACAGTGATCTACAGTGAATGTTTGATAAAACACGGTGATCTACAGTGAATGTTTGATAAAACACGGTGATCTACAGTGAATGTTTGATAAAACACAGTGATCTACAGTGAATGTTTGATAAAACACGGTGATCTACAGTGAATGTTTGATAAAACACGGTGATCTACAGTGAATGTTTGATAAAACACAGTGATCTACAGTGAATGTTTGATAAAACAGGGTGATCTACAGTGAATGTTTGATAAAACACGGTGATCTACAGTGAATGTTTGATAAAACACGGTGATCTACAGTGAATGTTTGATAAAACACGGTGATCTACAGTGAATGTTTGATAAAACAGTGATCTACAGTGAATGTTTGATAAAACACGGTGATCTACAGTGAATGTTTGATAAAACACGGTGATCTACAGTGAATGTTTGATAAAACAGGATGATCTACAGTGAATGTTTGATAAAACACAGTGATCTACAGTGAATGTTTGATAAAACACGGTGATCTACAGTGAATGTTTGATAAAACACGGTGATCTACAGTGAATGTTTGATAAAACACGGTGATCTACAGTGAATGTTTGATAAAACAGTGATCTACAGTGAATGTTTGATAAAACACGGTGATCTACAGTGAATGTTTGATAAAACACAGTGATCTACAGTGAATGTTTGATAAAACACGGTGATCTACAGTGAATGTTTGATAAAACACAGTGATCTACAGTGAATGTTTGATAAAACACGGTGATCTACAGTGAATGTTTGATAAAACACGGTGATCTACAGTGAATGTTTGATAAAACAGTGATCTACAGTGAATGTTTGATAAAACACGGTGATCTACAGTGAGTGTTTGATAAGACACGGTGATCTACAGTGAATGTTTGAACCTACCATAAGTCCCCAGATTCCATTCAGTTTTAGATCTCCTTCTGATCGAGCAGTCAGCTTGGCTAGCAAGTTGATAGCCCCAGCCTCCAAGCATGCCTTTCATTAAATAAACAAAGGTTAAAAAAAGCACACAGTTGCCTGTATATCTTTACATAATGTACATTTATTGAATATATCAATAATTATTCCAGCATCCCCTCAACAATCAACAATGTTATGGAATAGAAATTGTGCAGAACATCTAATCATGCTGGTGAGGATAGAACCATGCTGTTAATTAGTTAACGAGAGAGTTGTGTGTAAAACACTGAAATACTAGGCCAGAAAGTTCTGGTGAGAGACATGACAACACCAGTCAAAAAGAAAGTGTTACTACAAAAAGAAAGTTTTCCTGCACTAAGAAAGGATCCCAGAGGAGTTTCCTAGAAATCTGTCCAGTGTTCATAAATATCCTCCAGAATCAAAAATTATAACGAGACTTTTCAACACGTACTTAGAGACATGAAGATAACAGAAGCACAGATTTTGTAGAATTTAGATACGAAATCAATGTAATTGCTTATAGCACTAATATCTTTAGTATGTAGTGACATCCTGCATGCATTAAGAACTATAGAAAACAGTTCAAGAGAGGAACCATAAAACACATTAAAACAATATTTGTATAAAACATTGGCATTCACTTTTATTCTATTTCATCGTATTCAGAATGCAGAATATTTTCATTCTTCACAAGTACTGAAAATGATGACAAGACATTAATATATTGTATGACCATTCTGAAACTCAAACATCAGCAGAATCCTGTGTTTTACAGTTGTTCAGTTTCTTGTTCCAATATGACAAATAAGTGCTTAAAAATGTTGAAATTCAGCCTATCTAAACAACAAAAACACCCTGGCTGGACTGGATGATTGAATACACAGTATGTCATATGATTCCCTTCCTCAGCTGGGTTCACAGACACGAGCACACTTACTTTGTTTTTCTGATTTACAGACAACCTTGCGCTTTCACTAGTGGGTCTCTGTTATGATAAAGATGGAGTCAGGCTCACATATTTGCAGAAAAGGTAAATGAACATGAATTGTGCCAATTTCAGGAAGATTGTATAGAATTCTAAGAGATTGTGATGAAAGGTTTTCAATTTTATAGAAGCCAAGGAAAAGAATATATGAATGAGTAGTGACTTCATGACACATAAAATAAGTACACAATGAGTGATCAGCAATTCATAAATGTACAGAACGCACAATGAAATCTAACAGAAAAAAACTGATAGGGGCGGCATTTTACTGAACTGTATATAGTAATGGAGACTCACCTCCCGGCCTGGGGAGAATTCCAACAGCAAATTACACAGAGTGGACGAGGTGACGGGCAACAGCTCCTCAGAACCATTAGTCATCAACTGAAAGTAAACAATAAACATTAAACTGAAAGTAAACAACATTAAACTGAAAGTAAACAACAAACATTAGTCGTCAACTGAAAGTAAACAACAAACATTAGTCATCAACTGAAAGTAAACAACAAACAGTACTCACATTTATCCTACTAGTCCTAACAGTACTCACAATCATCCTACTAGTCCTAACAGTACTCACACTCATCCTACTAGTCCTAACAGTACTCACACTCATCCTACTAGTCCTAACAGTACTCACACTCATCCTACTAGTCCTAACAGTACTCACACTCACCCTACTAGTCCTAACACTCATCCTACTAGTCCTACAGTACTCATATTCATCCTACTAGTCCTAACAGTACTCACACTCGCCCTACTAGTCCTAACAGTACTCACACTCGCCCTACTAGTCCTAACAGTACTCACACTCGCCCTACTAGTCCTAACAGTACTCACACTCATCCTACTAGTCCTAACAGTACTCACACTCATCCTACTAGTCCTAACAGTACTCA
Organism: Ostrea edulis; assembly: GCF_947568905.1. Lineage (NCBI taxonomy): Eukaryota > Metazoa > Mollusca > Bivalvia > Ostreida > Ostreidae > Ostrea > Ostrea edulis. The sequence continues at coordinate 92,905,455 of NC_079165.1, read as the reverse complement.
CACTCACCCTACTAGTCCTAACACTCATCCTACTAGTCCTAACAGTACTCACACTCATCCTACTAGTCCTAACAGTACTCACACTCACCCTACTAGTCCTAACACTCATCCTACTAGTCCTACAGTACTCATATTCATCCTACTAGTCCTAACAGTACTCACACTCGCCCTACTAGTCCTAACAGTACTCACACTCGCCCTACTAGTCCTAACAGTACTCACACTCATCCTACTAGTCCTAACAGTACTCACACTCATCCTACTAGTCCTAACAGTACTCACACTCATCCTACTGGTCCTAACAGTACTCACACTCATCCTACTAGTCCTACAGTACTCATATTCATCCTACTAGTCCTAACAGTACTCACACTCATCCTACTAGTCCTAACAGTACTCACACTCATCCTACTAGTCCTACAGTACTCATATTCATCCTACTAGTCCTAACAGTACTCACACTCATCCTACTAGTCCTAACAGTACTCACACTCATCCTACTAGTCCTACAGTACTCATATTCATCCTACTAGTCCTAACAGTACTCACACTCATCCTACTAGTCCTACAGTACTCATATTCATCCTACTAGTCCTAACAGTACTCACACTCATCCTACTAGTCCTACAGTACTCATATTCATACTACTAGTCCTAACAGTACTCACACTCATCCTACTAGTCCTAACAGTACTCACACTCATCCTACTAGTCCTAACAGTACTCACACTCATCCTACTAGTCCTATAGTACTCATATTCATCCTACTAGTCCTAACAGTACTCACACTCATCCTACTAGTCTTACAGTACTCATATTCATACTACTAGTCCTAACAGTACTCACACTCATCCTACTAGTCCTACAGTACTCACACTCATCCTACTAGTCCTACAGTACTCATATTCATCCTACTAGTCCTAACAGTACTCACATTCATCAGAGGTTTCCAGACGGTGTGATCCTGGAAGGTAGTCCGGAGCTGTTGAACGGATCGGGACAAACTGTGCAGACATCGTACGGCCCCCATCTGAACTTTGACATCATTACAGGTCATTCCACCCACAATATGCTCCATCAAGTTCTCAGTCTCAATTATCTGCAATCAACATTGTGAATATTTCTTTACATCATGCTCTCATATTCCAATATAATTTTTCCATCACAATTACTCTGACATAAATAAAATACATAGATGAGAGGTGTCTGGTTTCAGAAGTTTCGTCTTTTCTCAGAAAAAATAGAAGATACCTTCTTTCTGATGTCTTCATCATTGGCTCCTAAAGATGCAAAAGCCCGGAATGCTGCCTGTTTCAGTTCATTACTCCAATTTATAACCTATCGGGTGGGAATAAAGGATTACTAATGAATACAATAATTCTCATAGTTCAAGTTAATACACAGTTGACTAGCCAAGTCACAACAGTTACTGTAAATCTGAGAGAAGAAATACACCATTAATAAATACCAATGTTTCTCATGAAATTACAATAATCAAACTGAAGAACCAAATAATATAACATGTATAACCATCAACTTTATTACAGTCAACTTGAATCCCAAAAACAATATGGATTTTATTTGCATGATAGATAATCAAATGTACGGTGTAATTGTTAAATAAGGTTTTAGTTCAGTATGAAGTGTGTTTGCTGTAACTCAGATAGCAAATTAATTCAGAACATTTGACGACTACAAATAATTAACAGATCTGCATGTATCATACCACATATTGTTTTCTCCTCTGTAGTCACAAATATGAAAATTTTTCAAAGCACATCAGAACTTTGACTTTCAAAACAATATAAGTTTAAAATAATGCTACACTGTATATATTCATGAGGAACACTTCATCAGCCGAAATCAAATGTTGTCAGTTAAGTCTAATGGTGTTGTGTCTTTGGCATAAAATATAAAACGGATGTCCCATTTTTATAATGGCTTGTTGGTACGTGTGTGTCTCCTGTTATTTTAACACTGATGACATTCTCCGCCTCATCTTTTTAAGGACATCTTGTTGAAGTGAATAAATATCTCTGTCAGCTGCAGTAACCTTGCTGTGATCCGTGTTAATGTAGATTTGACCCGTGTTAATGTAGATTTGACCCGTGTTGATGTAGATTTGACCCGTGCTGATGTAGATTTGACCTCATGTCAATGTAGATTTGACCCGTGTTAATGTAGATTTGACCCATATTGATGTAGATTTGACCCGTGTTAATGTAGATTTGACCCGTGTTGATGTAGATTTGACCCGTGTTGATGTAGATTTGACCCATGCTGATGTAGATTTGACCTCATGTCAATGTAGATTTGACCTCGTGTTGATGTAGATTTGACCCGTATTGATGTAGATTTGACCCGTATTAATGTAGATTTGACCCGTGTTAATGTAGATTTGACCAGTGTTAATGTAGATTTGACCAGTGTTGATGTAGATTTGACCCGTGCTGATGTAGATTTGACCTCATGTCAATGTAAATTTGACCTCGTGTTGATGTAGATTTGACCCGTATTGATGTAGATTTGACCCGTGTTAATGTAGATTTGACCCGTGTTAATGTAGATTTGACCAGTGTTAATGTAGATTTGACCCATGTTGATGTAGATTTAACCCGTGTTGATGTAGATTTGACCAGTGTTAATGTAGATTTGACCCGTGTTAATGTAGATTTGACCAGTGTTGATGTAGATTTGACCCCTGTTGATTTAGATTTGACCAGTGATGATGTAGATTTGACCAGTGTTGATGTAGATTTGACCCCTATTGATGTAGATTTGACCAGTGTTGATGTAGATTTGACCCTGGTGTTGATGTACTGTACCTTTCTATTGGTTGATCTGGTGTTGATGTATTGTACCTTTCTATTGGTTGACCTGATGTTGTACTGACCTTTCTATTGGATGACCTGGTGTTGATGTAATGTACCTTTCTATTGGTTGACCTGGTGTTGATTTGCTGTACACTGGTATAGCGGAGATAATCTGCCAATGTTTTGATGATGTGATCTGAAATTGATGCCAAGTTCTGTAAATTGGCATCCGCCTCTGTTAGATAGGCCAGGGTCTCAGCTCCCTCCACATTCTCCTCCAGTGTGCGATCCTTCTTACACATTCGAATCAGTGTAGATAGCGTCTACAAAAGTGTTTTATCAAGTCTAGACTCATGGCTTCAATATTTCAATATCAGCTCATTAAAGTGTCTCGGTATTGTAAATAAATGCAATCCAAGATAGTTTGAAATATTCTTAAATTTCATTTCCATACTTTGTAAAAATAAGGACCATTTCTATTTCTGCAAAATCATGGCTCTTGATGAAGAGAGCTCCACTTGAGAGTAGAATGTAACAACTCGGGGGGGGGGGGGGGGGGGGGGGGGGGGGATTAGAATGTAACAACCCAAGGAATAGAGTGTAATGACCTAGGGAGTAAAATGTAACAGCATAGTGGTAGAATATAATTTTGTTTATAGAGCATAATGATTTCGGTGGAAACAGCCCAGGGTGAATAAGTAGGAAAAGACTTGTGGAAAGACTTAGGTGTACAAGTGTTTTAAGGTGAATTGAACTTTAAATTTGCATTCAGTAGAGCCCTGGTATACCATGAACTGCATGTAACCAGACCTGTTATGTATGAACTTTTCCCCTCCTCCTTTTGTTTTATCTTGAATGTATACCTTGTTCTGAATCGTAGGACAATGGGTAGGGATGGCACCACCTCTACACAGGTATGTTAAACACTTTGCTGCTGCCATTTGCATTTCTGACGGTTTGTCTCTGGACAGGAGGCGAAGTAGAAGATTGGGGATGGACTCTCCATTGTATGTTGCTAAAGGAAAAAATATGTGTTCTATTGAATACAGAAGAAAAAATATGTGTTCTAATAAATACAGAAGAAAAAATACGTGTTCTAATAAATATAGAAGTCAAAATACATGTTCTATTGAATACAGAAGAAAAAATATGTGTTCTATTGAATACAGAAGAAAAAATATGTGTTCTATTGAATACAGAAGTCAAAATACACTTTACAAGTTATATTGCCTAAACACAGAAGAGACACTGAGATTCATACTGTACTATAAATAGTAAATCAGAAAATTATCTGTACTAACTCTAGTAGGAAGTCAACAAATTTAAACTAAATGAAAGTCTGTCTTCATTAAACCCTATACCTGTAGCTGTAGCCTTGGACACTGTCTCGTTTTCATAACATAAAACAGCAAAGCACTTCAGTGTTGGCATCTGAACCTGTAAGACAACAAATTACCTCAAATTCAACAAAATAATTCAAGGTCAAAGGTTAAACTACAACAAATTCAACATGAAAATGAGCAATACAGCCAGTGAAATACTGTCCTTTTAAAAAAATTAAAAGATGCACATAAATTTTATGCTAGTGGATATGTAAACATTCTATAATTACACAGGACTTCACATTATAGGTACACTTATACCATCATCTTAAAGACTCATTTCATGATCATTTGGTTACTGGAAAAGTAGGTGGGACCTAATCAAAATAGATATTATTTACCTGGAGCGTCCAGAGTCTACATAGGTGCTAATTGCTGAATTACAAATAGTTTAACTGTATCCATGTGTACATTTACATCAAAGTTTACCTTGTAGCTAGATGAACACAGCAGGGGGGCTAACGCAGCAATGGCACCGTTTCTACTCAAGGCATTCTGATGTTCCGCGGTCTGAAACAAAGAGTTAGTCCTTCATTAGTACAAAGAATTAGTCCTTCATTAATACAAAGAATTAGTCCTTCATTAGTACAAAGAATTAGTCCTTCATTAGTACAAAGAATTTATAGAGAACAGGATTACACAGCTAATGATGTAGTCAAAAGCAATCAAAGATGGGGTATCTCTCCACCTCATTACTGTAATTAATAGTAAATATGATATACACTGTCAAACACAATCAAAGATAAGGCTTCCCTCAGTCTCATTACTGTAATTAATAGTAAATATTATATACAGCACTCCCTGGATATATTGCCCCGTTATAATGCCACCTCCCCATATTGCCTAAAAATCCTGAAGAACAGATTTCCTCCCATGTTAACACCCCCGTTATAATGCCAACCCCACATAATGTCATATGGCACTGATTTACACAAACAAATGGTCAAATGTTGTGGGGTTTACCCTTGATAATAATGTCTATTACCTAACACCCATCAGTAACCACTCCTGTACTTTGATAGAGGTGCATTGAAGTGTGACAGTATGGACAAGGTATTCAGGTTAATTGCTAATAATTGCTGAATTGCTCAAGATAATCTAAATGTTTATACAGAATGGAGTCCAAAAAACTTAATGGTATTAAATTTCTTTTGACTGCTCAGTGAATTGTTCGTAATGGTGACTTCGTTATATTGCCACCCCCGCTTTATTACCCAAATTCATCTTGAACAAAAGTTGGGAACATATCAAGGGAGCTGTAAATAATGTCAGTCACATTAGTAGCAGTCATTTCTTTTTCATTTGAAGTCTTTTTATTCTCAGTGTAATCTACCTTTATTTGAATGCTAGTGGTACAGTAAAACATAGGAAGGCTGTTCGATATGTAATGTGTATTGTACGATATCTCAAAAGCATTCAACTCAAATAGTAAAGTGAACATTACATCCCTTCAAAGTATTCCCCGTGGTTTGAAATACATAATTTCAATTTAGGTAGACCTCTGAGGCACTGACTGATGGCTGAGCCAAGGGTTTGTTGGGACTTGTAACGACGACCAGATAAGAACTTTTTAAGTTTTGGAAAAAGGAATAAGTCGCATGGGCTAGATCTGGAGAGTATGATGGGTGTGGCATGACGGTAACCTTCTCCGACTTAAAAAATTGCTTCACAAGCTCAGATGTATGTGATGGATCATTATCATGAAGTAGACGAACATGCCTAAATCCTGACACAGAGTGTCGTTTATGAACTGCTTGAACTCATTTGGTATAACATCTTGGTAATACCGACCTGTTACACTTTTGCCCTTTAGCACCAGAATTTGTACGGCTATACCTAGTGATGTACCGATTGTCGCCGACTTTCGATTGTCGGTCGCTGTAACTGAAATGATGTAAATAATCAATTGTCATTTTGAAAATCAAAAATCGTCGACGTTGGTATTTTTTTTTAATACCGGTAATATGAATATTCCTGCCGCGACTTATCTAAAATCAAAAATGGCTGACGAAGCTGAATCATCCGATAAGACTGAATGATTGAATATTGTTTAACGTTTCTCTTGAGAATCTTTCACACACATGGAGACCTCACCATTGCCGGTAAAGGCCTGCAAAATTTAGGCCTATATATGCTTGGCGCTTACAGTCTTTGAACAGGGAGGGATCTTTATCGTGCCACACCTGTTGTGACACGGGGCCTCAGATTTTGCCAACAAGCAAGATCTAACCCGGATCCCATAAGAACAACAAAAGTCGAGAGATCTATCCCTATCCCGGGAAAATAAAATCGAAAGTATGGGATTATTAACTTCAAATATATAATTATGATTTTGGACATCTCCATATGAGTGAAAAATTCTCTTGAGATACGTTAAACACGATACAATCAATCTAATGATTTTATTCTAAATAACTTAATATCTAGGGTAAAACATAAAGTAAATTTAGTATATTTATGCCATAAATTTGAAATCATTAAAATTTGATTAATTAATCAAAAAGGTACATCCGATTAATCCGATCATCAATTAATTTTTTTCCCCCGATTGCCCATCACTAGCTATACCATCACATGAGAGGAATGTGCAGTAAAGAACCTTCTTTGTGCTTATGGTTCTTTTTGCAACTACAGGCCTTCTATTGTGTTTAGTTAGCCATATTTTGTTTCCAATTTTTCTTACTGGTTCAAAATAGTGAACCCATCTTTCGTCACCAGTAACAATGTTTGCAAATTGTCTTTGATTGAATTTGGGAAACATTTTGAGCAATTGCTTAGCAGTTTGTACTCATACCCGTTTTTGGTCATCTGTCAATATATACGGTATCCATCTGGCAGAAATCTTTCGTACTTTCAAAACACGCTTCAAAATGAAATGCACCTGCGATAGTGATATCATATGCCAACAGTTTTGGCAATATCACGAATCCTGTATCTGCCGTCACTTTCAATTATTTCCCTGACATTTGCCTTGCCTGTTAGTCACAGGTCGGCCAGATTTTGCTGCATCTTTGACGGAAATTTCTTTCTCCACCTATGAACTGTCTCATAAGATACCTTATCAGACCCATACACTTCCCCCAATTCAGTAAAAGTCTGTATTACCGAATGACCGAGTTTTATATAAGCTCTAATTTGTTCAATATTCTCAACCTGTTTCCCAACCATTTTTACAACAATGGTCAACGACTGGCTCTATTGAAATGACTTTAAGTTCAAAACTATGTGGAGCTAAAGACTTGGGTTTATGCTGTTGAAAAAAGGTATTGAATAGAGCTATTCAAGAGTATCATCATCCACGAAATCGTGCAAAGCGTTATCGCGCTGTCAGTGGTACAATACAAGTATAGCCAAGTGCTGAGGATGAACAATTTTGATTCATTATCAAGTTATTCATTACATCCAATAAGTTCCCAATATGTTTTAAAACTATAGAGAATGAAAATCACTTTGCTATAAGCATGAATTTATCATAAGCGTGTTCACTGTAACTGTGTTTTACTGTAAGCATGAATTCATTTTAAGTGTGTTCACTGTAACTGTTTTACTGTAAGCATGAATTCATTAGAAGTGTGCTCACTGTAACTGTTCTACTGTAAGTATGAATTCATTATATGTGTGTTCACGGTAACCATGTTTCACTGTAAGTGTGAATTCATTATAAGTGTGTTTACTGTAACCGTGTTTTACTGTAAGCATAAATTCATTATAAGTGTGCTCACTGTAACTGTGTTTTACTGTAGCATGAATTCATTATAAGTGTGTTCACTGTAACTGGGTGGTCATGCTTACCTCCCCTGTGTACTCTGACAGTCCTACTGAGTGGTCATGCTTACCTCCCCTGTGTACTCTGACAGTCCTACTGGGTGGTCATGCTTACCTCCCCTGTGTACTCTGACAGTCCTACTGAGTGGTCATGTTTACCTCCCCTGTGTACTCTGACAGTCCTACTGAGTGGTCATGCTTACCTCCCCTGTGTACTCTGACAGTCCTACTGAGTGGTCATGCTTACCTCCCCTGTGTACTCTGACAGTCCTACTGAGTGGTCATGCTTACCTCCCCTGTGTACTCTGACAGTCCTACTGAGTGGTCATGCTTACCTCCCCTGTGTACTCTGACGGTCCTATTGAGTGGTCATGCTTACCTCCCCTGTGTACTCTGACGGTCCTACTGAGTGGTCATGCTTACCTCCCCTGTGTACTCTGACAGTCCTACTGAGTGGTCATGCTTACCTCCCCTGTGTACTCTGACAGTCCTACTGGGTGGTCATGCTTACCTCCCCTGTGTACTCTGACAGTCCTACTGGGTGGTCATGCTTACCTTGCAGCAGTTGCTGAAGATAGTAGTAATGCACTCCTGCGTACAAAACGACTTGGACAGAATGTTAATGAGATGAGGTACAACCGTCACATCCTGCTGAAAACAAGTACACGTGTTTCATTCACAGGGATCATTTCATATACAGTGGAACCCCATTATTACGTTTTCCATTTTGTCAGGATAAAATAACGTAATACCGGGGGCAACGTAATAAACTTTCCAAGTGAAATCCGTTAAAAATATCATTTGGAAATTGTATATCTTCCATTAGTACTCCGTGAAGGGGTGTGTGAATATATCTTTACTGTTTCTTTGTTTAAAAGACTATGATACTTTGTTTTATGTACATCGTATCTTTAATGTCCGTAATTCTTCATGTTCTTATCCCTTTTCTTTATTTCTGGTGTAGGATACATAAGGATGTTTTGATAAACGTTGCTTTTCTGCATTCGTTTGGACCGCCATTTTGTTCAACTTTTTCACAATGCGTTCATGTAAATTTCTCTCAACAACTCGTTCCGGTTCATATTCAACATTTATATAAAAAAATAACAAAACATCGTTTTTATTAAGTTCTCTTATTACACAATACACAACACAATAAAAAAAATCCCACCCCAAAAACAACAAAACTATAGACACAAAACGCACACGATACCCAACACTTACACACTTTTCTCACCACCGACAAACACGGAGAACAATTTAAGCGCAATCCACATAAAAAAATATAATGGTGCACGAAGATTTCATTTATAACACTAAATGATGGCACTAAAATCACATGCACATCAAGGAATTTTAGAATGTTCACTGAAGTAAAAGCCGTGCATGAATCTGCCGATAACACAGGACAGTTTGATTGGTGTATGTAAGGACGAGATTTATGAACACCCAAGCTGCATGTCCAAATAACGGACAATTTTTTAATTGAACACCTTTAGTCACCTATGTCCAAGCAGTTACCCAAGCTGTTTTAACATTGCCACGATATATCTTGTCCTTCATGTTTGGTACCAAAGCTGTCCGTAAATAGAGTTTTAATAGCGAAGGTAATCACACGATACTGAACACGCATGTTGTTGAGAAATTATTATTTCTTTGATTATCAAAATATGAAAAATGAAGTAAATTTTATAGAGTACAATTTCTAAATAAACATTATTTAATTGTTTATCACTGGCTTCGATACGGGGTATTCACCTGTATTGATGTTGCTAGATCTATTGAAGCATGATCAGTCAAGCGTCTCTAATCCTCAAACAGACCAGGAAATTTACGTGGTGACTGCCTTAGGCAGTCAAGGTGTGAATGGCTTATCATTTTGAAAATCACTATTGAATAATTAGGTGTTTATTACATTTTTGTCAGAATTTTTACAACGTAATACTGAGTCCCGACATCTTAGGACAACGTAATAACGAGGTCTATTTTATATAGGTTTGTTAAGAAATGGTTTTGTGCTTTGAAATTCAACGTAATATGCGGACTAACATATTAAAAGGGGAACGTAATAACGGGGTTCCACTGTACAAGGTAAACCTAGTTCTGAATGGTTGCACAGCTGTTTAATTGTAACCAATAGATTTAATATTCATTTCTTGATACATTTATATTGTGGCTGTTTCGACACTCAGACTCTTTCCATTTTCATGTGTAATGTGTTACAGGAATGTACCATCCTTGTAAAGCTAGACTGAATTTAAAAAAATCTGTATCATACATTCTATATACATATGTTGTTAAAGTTCAAACCAGTGTTTGAAAGATTCTTATTCATTGAAAGGAAAAAGTAATAATAGAATTCAAAGAAAACATATACAAACCTCATAAATCTGGTCTAATGGAGAATTCTCACTAAGAAATATAGTCCTTAAGCATCGTAAACAGGCTTCAATGAACTTGACGTTATTACTCGACAACCCTGCAAAAAATACATACCTGTACGTGTATATCAAAAATAAATAAACAGCACATGCATTAACAAGGATATGCATATCCATGCAAAGGGTACAATGCAAAGGAAATTATACAAAGGGCACAATGCAAAGGACATTATACAAAGGGCACAATGCAAAGGACATTATACAAAGGGCACAATGCAAAGGACATTATACAAAGGGCAATATGCACAGGGCATTATATCAAGGGCAATATGCAAAGGGCACAATGCACAGGGCAATATATCAAGGGCAATATGCAAAGGGCACAATGCACAGGGCATTATATCAATGGCAATATGCAAAGGGCATTATACTAAGGGCACCATGCAAAGGGCACAATGCAAAGGGCATTATACAAAGGCAATCATGCACAGAGCATTTATACATAGGGCATTTTAAAAGCAAAATGCAAAGCTCAATATACAATGGGAATATACAAAAATCAACATGCAAAGGGCATCATGTTAAGGGCATTATACAAAGTCACTTATGTTTTGTGGGGTAAAATCCTTGTCGAAAAGAGCATGTTCATGGGGTTCTGATTTTCTTGTTAAATAGTTCTATGATCATGTTGAATAGTTACTGTACTATATGATTGTTAAGATTAAAAAAATTCCCATAATTTCTTATTTTTTATCATTTTACCATAACAGAAAAACCTACCTAATTTGACATGAATTTGAAAAAAAAAAATTTTGTTGGAATAACGGGATTGCAAAGCATCATGAACTAACTGCAATAATGTAGCCCTCTCCGATTTTTTTTAATTCTGACGTTCTCTACCCAACAAAATAAAATCGGAAAGGGCTACATTATTGTAGCTAATCATGAACATGCAAAAAGTGTCATGACCATGCAAAGAAAAAAGATCATGGGATTGAAATATACAGTGATATGGACTACACAGGTGCCACACAAACAGTTTTAACTGTTACAGTGACAGTGTGTATGTTATATTTAATTTTCCAATCTTTCAACAAAATGGAGAATTTTCTCTGATTTACTGATAGAGAAGAAACCAGTCCGAACCTTTGAGTAGAACTGCTACACAGCCAGAATCTACCAGACAGCTGATGTTTTCTGAGGTCCCCTTGGCCAGACTGCCTAGTACAATGGCTGATTCTGTCCTTAGTTCTACTGGGATGTCCTCGTCAATTATCCACTGTAGTAACCTTGAAAAATCAAGTCCATTCAGACAGGGTGCCTATTCAGAAACTTTAACAATGGTTCTTATTCCCATTGTCTGATACCACCCACTTGATATGCTTGGCTGCTGAATACAGTACTTGTGTAAACATTTATGAAAAGAATTAGATTTTTCTTTAATCCACAGAATCAACAGAAATACCACAGATAGCTAATTGAACTTAATTGTTTCAAAATAAATATTCAATTTGTTTAAATTAGCAGGAAAAAAATTTGCAATGTTTATTGTACTGCTAAATACTGCGTATTTCTGTTATCTGTATAAAAGTGAATACATGTACATGCATTTCTTACTCTTTTAATTTTTGCAGATTTTGTAAACTTTAAAAATTTCATATTCATTGCCTATATAACTAAATTGATGCATTCTGATTGGCTAGATTAACTGGGATAAATACCCACTACACTCTCTGGAGCTAAGGTATATAAAAAAAACAAGATGTGTTTGTGAAACACAAATGCCCCCGATAATGGCCAATTCCGAAGATGGCCAAGGTCACAAGGGCAAATATCTTAGTACCAGTAGAAAG